>NC_025877.1:562308-646788 GCF_000755165.1 Leishmania panamensis
GGGCCGGCCCGGCCCCGCACCCCTAGGAAACAACGCCGGCGCCTGGCGCCGCACCATGCCAACACCACCCTCCCTCCTGCCCCCAACCCCCAAATCCAACCTCTCAGAGCGCCAGCAGGCCACCGATCTTGTCTTTTCTCCGACCCACGCGCCCCAAAACTGCAAACTTTCCTCCTTCACAACGCGCGATTTACATCGCTGATAATCATGAATTTCGCCAAACGTGTTTCCTCGAAAAAGAGCCCTAATCGGAGTGCGGGAACCAGCACCAAGACTATGGGTACGCCAAAAGAAGCGGCCCAAAGAAGCCCCTCAAGGGTGCCACATGTGTCCTTTGCGGATGACATGCAAGTAGTGAGCATCCCTTCTGACCAAGACAACCCGTCGGATGTCTGGAGTATATACTCTTACGCAGCGTACACGACCAAGAAGGAGCAACGCTACCTTAAGCGTTCTCTGCAATCGCGCATTGACGAAGCGATCTCCAGCTGCTCCAACCTGTTCACTTTTGCAGACAACGACCAGGAAGGGAAGCGAAATGTGCACAATAGTGACTCTGACGGACACGTAGGCACATCGCTCGGAGCTTCGCTGACGGCGAAGGGCTACGGCAAAAGCATTGGAGCGTGCGCCATGTACGTGCTCTCAGTGTGGCCTTCCTTCCCCGCTAAACACCGACCCCCAATGTCTCCAAAGGTGCAAAGGTCGCTCGAGGCGTTGCAGGCTGGAACACGCCTGTACGTCTTTAACGAAAAGCCAAACTCTCCACTGCGCTGCGGCACAGCATTGCGTCTCTTGCGCAGCATCGACGGCAATGAGGCCAGTATTGCCATTTACAACGCCATGGAGCCCACCGTCATCGATGGTTACATCCCACTCTCGCTCATTGTGTCACTTTCTTTTGGATTGGAACCAGTGGAGCGGCAGCGGCACCTGAAAGGGAGCGGTAAAATCATGTGCAGTGACGGCAAGAAGAAGGTAGAGGAAACGAGCAAGCGAGCCTTCACGCTACACTGCGCTGCACCTGAGAGGTTTTATGTCACCTTCATCGCTGCGAACCAGGAAGACTTCAACAAGTGGGTTTGTGTCGTCGATTACTTTGTTCTCCTCAACGCCTATTGCAGGTCATACATGCAGTCGAACTAGTCTACAAAAAATAGGGGCCGGTATTGTGTTGAACGTTCTTTCATATTATACCCTCTGGGTCTTTTTCTTCCGTGCGTCTTTCTTACCGCTCCGTAGACTACCAATTGGCTACAAGGCTGCCCTACCATAGTGTCCCTAGCTCTTGCTTCTTTCGCTGCATTGTTACATACACCTACAGAGAAAAACAAGCAAAAAAAACGAATCAAAGAAACCTTCGCATACTCCTTTCCTTTAATCATCTCTCATTGCTATTCACGCAGTTCTACTGTAGGTCCTGCATTGGGTTGCTTTCATCATTCTACAGCTCATTGTGCTTTAGAGAAGTCATTGCTGCTTATTTGATTTTCCTATTCTAGCTTTTCATTCCGAATGCGCAAAAGTAACATCTAGTGCACAGTGCGCTGCTACAGTTTTGTTCTCCTGCATCAAATGCGTATCGAAATGTTTTCTTAAGAGATCACTGAAATAGTTGTGGAGTTGTTGTCATCACTCCGGCTCGACTGAGCCTGCTTGCATTAGCTCTGCACATGCTTGTATTACTATGACGCTCCTCCCTTTAGCTCATTCATTTGCGAGTGTCTACAACCTGGGATCTGGCGTCCTCTTATCTTACACATGCATTGGGTGTTCTTCACAGGTATCTTCGTTGCTCTCTCTCTCTCTGTATGTGTCACTCTTTTTTTTTTTTGCGTCTCCCCTTCGACTCCTTACTCGTGCATCTTACCTTGTAAAAGTCGTCATTCTCGTATGTTGACCATGTCACTGTACTCCGACATTGTGTCTGACCAGCTACCGGCGGCCATCTTGGCAGTTAGGAGCCATCTTTCAAATTGGAATCCCTCTCAGCTGGCTCGGACTGTTTTCACTGAGTTTATCGCCTTCTTACGGAAGTACTGGGCGTGCGCCATATACTTCATCATTATCAGAAAGCTGTACCGCATCTTGAGCCGCACCAACAAGCGTGCATCCAAGTCAAAAAGGATCAAGAGGTCCGCTGCCTCCATGCCTGACAGCAACGAGTCAGCTGCCGAGTGCGTGTCCACACCCCGCGCAGTGGATGTCAGCTTTCTCACTGACACTGCAGAATACGTGCCGTCGAAAAATCAGGTAATCGTCGGCGATGGAGTGATCGTAGTAAATCGAAATGACCGTTACGTAGAGGTATACGAGCGGAAGAACGTCGCTAGAGTAGACAGCGTTGAGGCAGAGGTCAATACTTTGCTTAAGGAGTTTGTGTCTCGTATCCAGAGATGAGTGTCACATAGCTAGTGGTCACTCTTCAAGTTTAAAGTCATCAGCTTCTTATCGCTTGCCTTTTCCATTCTCTTCTTTATTGAAGATCAACGGAAGAATTAGAGTATGCTTACTTCTTTTCCGGTGGGTTATTTCTGCCCATATCTCTTTTTGTGTGTTTGCTTCTTCATCTTGCAGAAAGCAGAAACACTTCCGCGCTTCTCTTAGTTTTGCATACCCCTCAAATGCCCTAAGACGCGCTTCGGCCAGTAAATACTCCTACACAAGATGCTCTCCCTAGCTCTCTTTTGTTTTATTCTTGGTGGACATAACGTGCTGTGCTCTCTCTCTTCTGAGCTGAATAAAAAAGGTTGATGCGACCAAACGAGAGTCACACATGGGTGCCAACTATGCTTCTTGGCTGCCACAGGAGGTGTCTCCAGAGACGCTCTTCATTGGTTTCAAGCTATACCAGGTAACCAATGTACTTTAGGATTCACCTTTTCAAGAGCACCTATCTTCTAACGTGCTCATCCTTCGCCATTGAAGGCGTCATTCCCGGTGCACCGTTGCTGGTTCTCATTAGCCTTCTGGACGCTCGTTGTCTCATTTGCTCTCGACTCCACCACCACAATTCCGGACTTACTATACATTTGTAGATTATGCATTGGCAGTGCCATATTTGGGCCCTTTTGTTGCTCTCTACTCGCTTGTGAGACGAGATGATGAGCCTAGATGATCGACCTATTGGGGGAGGGAGCGGCCCTAAGTCATTAGCTGGACCTTCGGAGCCTTCCGAGGACTTCAATTCCTGCTCGGTGAGCGAAGTGCTGTCACACAGTAACTGGAAGGCACGGAAGAATGGATACACGCGAATACAGGGGGACCCCATAAAGTACAAGAAACTTCTTCTTGACAGCCTCAAGCACATTACTAATGAAGGCAATACGACTGTGCAGGAGGCTGCCCTAGAGGCGCTTGTTATTGTTTTCTCCGAGTGCAATGACACGGAGCGCAGCCAGCTCGCTGAGGGAACGCTTCCAATGATTGTGGAGAAAGGCATAACAGGACGGCCCAAAGCCCTGCAGTTGAGCCAGCAGTTAATTTTTGCACTTGTAGAGGAGGGGAGCGGAGCTGCCGTGTTTAGCGCTCTCCTCCCTGCATTAGCGCATAAAACTCCGAAGAATAGACTCGTCGCAGCGCAAACAGTGACTTCGCTTGTATCAGAGTACGGGGTTCAACCGTTTCCCCTAAAAGAAATTCTGAAGGCGATGCAGCCCCTGTTTAACGACGCAAATCCCCAGGTTCGAAAAGAGGCGATCGCCTTGTGCTGTCAGTGCTATCGGTACATAGGTGCCAACATCAAAGGCTTTCTCACAGACTTACGAGAGGTTCAGCTACAGGAACTTCAGAAGCAATTTGAAAGTCTTAAGGTGGGTGAGAAGCCACCAAAGATGATCAAGGGAGGTGAGAATTGTCTTGCAGCAGTCAAGCCAATAGGATCTTTCACTAGTGACGATCCAGCTACTGTTGTTGACGATACCGGCTTCCAGCTTTTAGAGGAGTCACCAGTGATACCACGCCTCCCGAAGAAGTTCTTCCGCGTCGCGCTGGACAAGGAGACAACATGGCAAGACCGTGTTGAGTATGTGAACGAGCATCTCGTACCTCTCCTAGCCGCGCCTCGATTTCGTGCAAAGGACAACTACCACGAGCTTGCAGGCATGATGAAGGAGTACCTAATTGACCCACAAGCTCCACTGATGCTGCTCGGCTTCAAAATGGTGCAGGAATGTGCCCGTGGGTTGCGCAGTGACTTTGGCCCGCACGCGAGGCTCTTTGTTGTGCCATTGTTGGACAAAATGAAGGACAAGAAAGTGAGCGTTCAGCTTCATGTCATGAAGACTTTAGAGGGCTTGATCTGCTTCAACTGTGTCACGATGGATCAGTGCAATGAAGATTTTGACCAGGCGCTGCAGAGCAAGAACCCAACACAGCGCACAGTTCTGCTGAACTACCTCATTCGTATGGTGGACATCCTTGGCGACCGCGACCGCTACATCAAGCTGGGGCGCTCAACCGCGATGCTGATGCGCGTCGTCAACGACGAGAAGGCGTCCATTCGCGATGTGGCGTACGTGCTGCTTGATAGACTTGTCCGGGCCTTTGGTGAAGCTCAGTACAGGAGTGTTCTGGCACGCTTAGATGACAATCAACGTCGTAGTATGGCTGTTGCAGTGGCTCGAAGCGGGCCCACTGTGGGACAGCACTGTGCCGCCGTGCGACAAGCCTTGGACCTTTCTACTTCACAAAGCGGCGGCACCACAGGCACTACTCCATTTAACTCGCCTGCCAAAAAGGTACCTCGTGTCGAGGACTTGTCCGCGGCAACGTCAGCCCTAGCGTCAGCACCGCGAGTGCGTACCACATCCACATCCGACTCGACGGTTGTCGCACGGCGTCTCTCTGTTCTTGACAGGGAGGACGGTGCCGAGGCCGACATAGGGTCACGCAAGGTGGTGGTGCCGGAGCCGCCGCGAAACGTGCCGCTGCCGAACAAGGCTGTGACCTCGCACGCGCCGGGCGCAGAGCGGCTGTCTGTTGGGATAAGTCGTGTCGCTGCCGCGCGTGGCAGCGGTGCCGACCAAAGCAGCAACAAGACAGCAGCGGAGGACCCTGTGGCCATGGAGTCGCTGCTCCCGCCAAAGATGGAGTCCCTGACAATGATACTCGGGATGCTGAAGGGTGGCAACGTAGTGTTAGATATGGTGCGGTCGCGCGAGTGGGCGCGGCGGCAGGAGGGCATGAACAGACTCTTTGTCATGGTGCAGCAGTGGACACCGGCGCAGACTACACGCGCCATGGAGTACTTGGTGGTGTACATCCGAGCACACCCTTCCTTCCGTGAGCCGACTTTTCAAGTATTTACCATCATCACGCAAGTCTTCCAGGTGGCTCTGGCGAAGGTCGTGACGTTGACCTTGGCAGCTGGCTACGCTATTGTGTCTGGCTTCACCTCACGCCTTGCAGAGCCCAAGAGCAAGCCTTTGGTGCGCGAGGTGTGCGGCCTTATTGCCGGAAAACTTGGCCAGCGCTTTGTGGTGCGCCACATGTTGGACACGGCAACTATGATCAAGACACCGAAGCTGCTGCAGGAGGTGTGCGAGTACGTGCGGGAGGCGGTGCAACAGCAGCCAGACAGTGAGGAGGCTGAGCGAGATGCTGTGGAGGTCAAAGGAGCGCTGCATTTTGTCAAGACGGTGTGCGCTGACTTCAACAACACCGGTGTGCGACAGGAGGTGGTTCTGCTCCTCGTGGCCCTGCGTCGTTCGCCGCAGGCCTCGGCCACAGCGGTGGAGAGGTGCGTGGCGTCACTACAGCAGCCGCTGCCTGCCATGTACGAGCGAGAGCTGAGTCGATCTGAGGGCGTGACCAGGATTGCAGGGTCGTTGGTGGCGCCAAGAGCCTCAGTGGTACTCCCCGCTAGTGTACCAGCCGGGGGTGCGGCTGTACCGACACCGCGGTCCCCTACTGAGATTCGAGTGCGTCCGGTGAGCCAGTCATCCGGCCCCGGCCCGCGCGTGAGTGTCCTTGCACCGCTGTCACCGAGCCGCCCATCAGCCCACCGGCGCTCACTTAGCGACACTGAGGCATCTCCAGATTTTAACCGTCGCACTTCCTCTCACGGTGACGCGGTGGCGGTAACGCGGCTTACCGGTGAACGTACCAGCTCCTTGAGACCATTATCACGCAATAGCTGCTCTGTGACCGCGGCGCCGACAGGTCTCCGGCCCATCCTGCACGAGATTACTTCCGGTGAGGAGTGGCGTGATCGACTGAACGGTGTCCGGCACGCTGAGGCCTTTGTGGCACAGGCACCGCGGCCGCTCCCAGGCCACTGCGCCGCGGCGTTGCTCAAGGCTCTGCAAGGTCGCTTCGAGGAGGCCAACAAGAACATCGTTGTGGATGTGCTACGCTTCATTCCCGTGGTGGTCGATGCCGCTGGGCTGGAGGAGTGTCGTGCTGCGCTGCGGCAGCTGACTCCCGGTGTCTTGGCAATGCTGGGAGACCAGAAGAGTGCCTTGCGAGAAGAGGCACGTAACGTGGCGCTTTTCGCCATGAAGGTTGTGGGCCTTGAGTCTCTCCTGCCACTACTACAGCGGCCGCTGTCGTCGGACTCAAACATGTGTCGGCAGAACGCGCTGGAGATGATGGTGTGTGGGTTCGAGCGACTCCCTGCGGATGCGACGTTGCCACGCGCAGGAATGCAGCTGCTCACGCCAGCTGTGATAGCCTCCATGATGGACCGACTGCTTGATGTTCGTGTGGTCGCGGAGCAGGTGCTAGGCTGGATCCTAGGCGTTGTTGGTGAGGATGCGGTCATTCATAGCGTGCAGCAGCTCAAGCCAGCGGAGCAGCAGGTGGTGATGCCGGGGGTAACGCGGCAGATTGAGCACCGACGACGCCAAGCGCAGGAGAGGCAGCCAGAGGAGCAGCAAGAGCAACTCCCACCAACCGCGAAGGCTGACCCGTCCTTCTCAACAGCCACTACCGGCACTCACGACAATGAAGAGAGTCACCGCGTGACGCCACAACCAGCTACGCCGCGAACAAACAGCCTCGGCACCTCACGCACGGCCAACAGCGGCGCCACAACACCGCGTCGCCTGTCGGCCGCCCACATCCCGTGCGATATGCGGCTGGGCAACACCACCATGCGGAAGAATGGTAACTATGCTGGCACACCGGCACCGGAACTTGCGACGCGAACCCGACCAAACCACCAGGAACCTGCGAGTGTTGCAGTTGAGCAGTCGCCACTGCCGTCGAAACCTTCGACCACTGCGCGCAAGGACGAAGCCGCGATGCCAGCTCTGGCATCCACCGGCAGGCCCGCCGCAAGAGCCTCGGCAAACCGGAGTCCTCTGTTCACTGTGTCGAATGCGGCGCGCACCCCTGCCACGTGCACTGACACCTTTCCTCTTACGGAGGGCGACGAGGAGCTTTACACCATACGTGAGATCCTTGTCGGGCTGCGATCGGCTACCTCCGATGTGGCGCTGGCAATGTGCAAAGACTTTCGTCGTCACCTGTGCGCCGGTGTCGACTGCGGCACCCCGGAGGTGGTCCAGGTGATGGTGGAGCGTTTGTACGAAAACACCCAGCACTTTGATAGTGGCTTGGCTCAAGCGTTGATCGAGTGCCTGACTTCGATGTTTATGATCCCGCGCTGTGCAATGCGGTGTCATAGTCAGCTTCTGTTTCGTGTACTGGGCTCTTTCTTTGACTGCCTGCTGTCGGAGAAGTTCTCGCTGCACGAGCCAGTCATCAAAGCCTTAAATGCCACGACGCTGAAGCTGCTGGAGGGCTGCCCGACTAACGACGTGTTCAGCGCGCTGCTGTCTCGATTGACCGCCTACTCTACCACCTACCTCTCCACTGGCCACAAAGCCGACCTGAAGTTCATCCAGGTGACTGTGAAGTGTGTGATGCGAGTGCATTTTACCAAGGTGAGCGCTGACACCATCATTCTGTGCTGCCACGAGTACTTGTTGCAGCACCCACCAAGTGCGTTTCGCAACTTGGACGACTTGCCGATCCGGACGGTGAAGACAATCTTACAGACGACAACAAAGCGAGACGGGGCATCACTCCTCACCACAGCCGAGAACCTTGTAGGGCCGCAGAATCTCGTCACGCACTTCATTCGCGCCTGTCTCCAGTTGCGCGACAAGGCCGCCAAGGAGAGGAGTCAGAATGAGCAGCAGGCGATCGAGGATAGCCGGAACGAGCAGCGGGCGAGTCAGTCGCCGCCCCCTCTTCCTGAAAGAGAAAAAACCTGCTCCCTGCCATCGCAGCTGACCACAACCGCTGCTACGATTAGTGCTGCTGCTACTGTCGCCCCCACCAGAGCTGCTGCTACTGTCGCCCCCACCAGAGCTGCTGCTACTGTCGCCCCCACCAGAGCTGCTGCTACTGTCGCCCCCACCAGAGCTGCTGCTACTGTCGCCCCCACCAGAGCTGCTGCTACTGGCACAGCCCCGACCACTGCCATGGCCTTGGTCACCCCTAGGCAGGGTATCGTCACCCCGACGCAGCGAAAGAGGCTCGTGAGTCACCACGTTGACCCCAACACAACACCGGCATCTTCCCTGAACGGAACCGTGGTGGCTGCTCCTGGTGGCTTCTCTGCAGGTTCTTCACCGTCCACAGTCGCGTGTAGGGTGCGCACCCCCCGGAAAGTGCATTCAGAGCTACAAACTATTACTGCCGCCTCTCAGAGTCCACCAGCGAGCACGACAGCAAGCTCGTCTGCAGTAGCCACCCCGCTCACAGTGCCGCTGCGGGGTGGGCTAAACGGGCCCGCGTCTTCAAGTCAAGAAAATGCGTCGCTAGCGGCTCTGGGGGATGCCACGAAGAGCCTGATGGAGATCTTTGCCCACATTCGCAACCATGTCACTTCGAGCAGTGGAATCGATGAGCTTTATTCATTTCTGAAGGAGGTACCACCGAGCATCTACGAGGAAGCGTTTTGCGTGAACTTCAATCGCTGCTCGGAAGCGTTCCGGCTGTACATTAAGCGAAAACTAGAGCGCAAGGTTGAGGAGGACTCTACCAGGCCTGCGAACTTCCAGCTGCCACCGGCCATTCAGAATCTGTCTTAGTCCCTTTCGTTGTGGTTCTCCCTAGTAATCCTCATCACCCTTCTCGCATTTAGAGAGGCATAACCGCTCGTACCGCCCGTCGTACTTCGTGGCAGGCTCAGTGTGGCTGCGCACTAGGCTACCCGTTCTTCCTCAGTTCTTGCGCGCGTGTGTTTTTGTTCCTCATGCCACCTCGCTGATCCCTTCGTGGCCGTGCTGTGGCCAGACCTTTTCCTCCCACAAAAAAGGTGCACTGCGGACTCGTTCTTGCATTATGTTTTCCTTGCCGGATTAACATCCCTAATGACGCGGAGGGAGGTGGACACACCTCAGCGGGTGGTATCCCGGGCACTAGCGTCCCCGCTCCGTGTGGGGAGGCCGAGTAGCCCCTCTATCCCTGCCACCACTTGTGGTGGTGACAGGGTCGTGTGCTGGCGGCGGGAGGGATGCCAGAGTGGTGTGTATCGCTGCTGACGTCTGCGGCCAGGCCGTGGGTGGCACTGCGTCGGAGCGATCTGCGACGGTGGACACGCTTGCACGATCCATGCGATGGGGAGGCTGTCAGTGTGGCTCGAACGCATCTCGCCCGGCCCTCGCTGCCCACTGCTGTGGGGAGTCTGGGCCTCCCCGAGGAATGCGCCGCGCGGCGACCGGCCTGATGGGGTTTGGTGCTGGGGCCGTGCTGGTGTGGCTGGGTCGGTCGGCGCATGTGTGTGGCGCGTGTGTCTGCGGCTGTTTCGCCTTGCGCGATGGGGCCTGTGACAGGGTCAGGTGCTGAGGTGGTGGTGTGACGTCCTGTTGTATGGCAGAGAGAGTGGGCACGGTGCGAAGGAGGATAAGAACAGGGAAGAAAGGACTGAGCACATGGAGAGAAAGAGCGGCCGCTTCACTGGGCTGCTGCTCGTACGTTCTCTTCTCTGCATCGTTATATATATATATATATATATATATATATATTTCGTGTCTGCCTGTGGTACGCCCTCTCGCTTAGTGTTTTTGTCTGCTTCTCTGCGCAGCGCTTTTTTTCCTTTGGTTGTTGTGTGTGCCGTGCCTCTTCCACCCACCAATCACTGGCATCCCCAAGGACGGCTTAATCGTGCGGTTCTTTTCCTCTTCCTCGTTTTCTCTGTCTTCGAAGTTTCATTCTCCCACCGGTATGCTGATCTGATTCTCTCTCCTTTTTTTTATCCGTTGGAGGTCGCGTTGAGTGGAGAGCAAAGCGCTCCCCTCCCCCTTCATCCTGAGAAACACATTGGGTGTCTTTTCACAACCAACGCGTCTTGGTATATCGCGGTGTGCCCACGCATCCCACCCCATTTTTCCGCCTTTTCTTTTCAGGTATCGTGAGGTGGCCGAGGGAGAGAGGAAGAGGGAGAAGCGAGTTCGTTTACGTAGAAGAGGGAGGGAGGAGAGGGGGAGGGGGGCTCTGATCTCAGCTGTGAGGATCATATACAACTGAAAAGAGATGGTCTATGTTTCTCCTTTATGGTCTCGTTCCTCACGGCGATCTGAATCATTAGATGTTTTTTTATTATTATTATTGGTTGTCGTCATTGATTCGCTTCACCGTATGGCCACCAGGCTGGCTTGTGCGTATGAGGGAGTCGTCATTAGGGTGCCAGGGGATGTCTCCCCTCCCTCTCTTACTCACTGCTTTTATTATTTTCGTTTTATATCCGAAATAGACGTTTCACTCAGAGAGAAAGTGTGCGCATGTGTGCGCGCATGTGTGGTGTATGTATCTGTGCTTTGGAGAACTCAACCAAGAAGGCGCGTGCTGCGCGCAGCGGGTACCTTACAGGGTGTTGAGACAGCTGTGTTTTGCAGTCCCCCTTTCTCCTCCTGCGCAAGGGGCTTACCGGCGTGGGCACATATCCTCGCAGGGAGAGGGATTAATGGCACCCCCTCCCTTCTGCCTCGCTCTTTCGTTCTGCGGTGGTGCGTTTTTTTTTTTGGCTTGTGTGTTCTCTTCTGTACAGCTTTTCGCTCTCGCTCTATTTCTCTCTTATACATGCAGACACACAGATGATTTTCTCAAGTAGAGACGGAACAGTAAGCATTGTTCCTCCCCCCTTTCCTTTTACCTCTTTCCTCCGTGTCAGGGAAACTTGGCGAACACTTTCGATCCTTTCCTCTTTCCTTCCCCATGCTGTGTGCGAGTGCATTGGATGCAGTGCCACGACTCCGCCATGTGCACGCGTAATAGACATGCGCACATGTATGCTGGCGTCCATGTGCGGCAATTCTCGTCTGTTCTGGCTACGAGAATTTGCGGGGTGTTGATGGGACGCACCAGGACGGGTCGCATTCAGAGGCTGGAAAGTGAAAGAAGTGGCGCTGTTTTGATAAGCAGAACAAAGTGCGTTGTCATCGCCGTTTTCGCCGCTGCTTGTCTTTGCCAACGCGAGGTTGAGCCACCCTGTGCAGCCATGTGGTACGCCTCTTCACCTTCACTCTACCGCTGCTCCTTTTCACGTTGTCGTGCCTGGTACATGCGCGCCTGAATGACTTTCTTCCCTCCCCTAAAACACCCACCCAAAACACACACGCATGGTTTCATATTGAAGCAAACAAACTCTCACTTTCCCAACCTCGATTCCCTCGCTCAACGAAGCTTATCTAGGCGATTTTGCCTTTGCGAATGGTGCTACTGCTGCCTTGTGATTCTGCGCATGAACAGGTACTGGACGCCTATCAAGTACTTGCCCGCCACCGCGCTGTTGGTGGTGGTGGAATCTGAGGTGGTCAAGTGTGTAGCGACAGACTCGGCAGCCTCCTCGTGGCACTGCCGGTTGTGACTGCCTTGGCGTCCATTTGGTTGCAGGTGGGAGGGTCAATCAAAGGAAGTCACCTCGAGCCACGCCTGGCCCATGCTGTGGCACGTCATTCCGGTGCCTCCTACGTGTCTTAACCTCTTCTACTGCTACGCGACCGCTTTTGCGTAGAAGGGGGCTAACGGCGTGCACCTTGTCAGCCGTGCATCCTGTCAGCCGTGCTGGCGTTTACGGACTTTGTGCTGCGCATGGTTGCATCCAGAATTCACCTTCCGTAAGGCACTGCTGTTCTAGAGACGTATGGAGAAAGCGATCTGCTAACGCACGCATTTTAACGAAAACAGCAACGGCAGAAAAGTCGCCATGTGGACACTTGCACCCACGTGTGTGTGTGTGTGTACACGCATACGCGACAGTGAGTGAGTACGGCAAGGACGCTGTTGAAGTTCGCGGCGAACCGCCTGGTCTCCCGATTGTTGTTGCGGGTCGCGAGCGTGTTTGAATCAAAACAAGTAGATACACCGAAAACAACAAAGAAGTGGAAGTTGTCTACAATTATTACGTGCAGCACCATGGGGTGTGTGAGGGGCTCACTTGCTATCGTACTTCTTTTCGGATTTCGACGTTCTTTGGTAATAGTGGGCCACCCCAGTGTGTTATACCCAGGGTTCAGTACCCCCACTCATTCTGGGGGGGGGGAGCAGGCAGCCTGCAGACTGTCCTCGAGTATGCGATTGCACGAACTATTGATGTCGGTGGACACATCTGGGCTGGCGTTGCGCTGAAGACACGCTCGGTTATGACCACGTTTGGAGCCGCATGCTGCAAATCACGTCGACGATTCAGCGAATACTTGAGACCCCCACTTTTTTTTGTCTTTGCTGCGTTGCGGTGATGCTGAGCGTGGCTCTGGACACATCCTGCGCTCTATGGAGTGACATTGCAGTGGGCTGAGCGACGCCAATCAGTGCTGACTGACCCGCCTCCTTGACAATCGCCGTAGCGCAACAGAGATAAGTGTGCGGCGGCTGTATGCCTATCTTTGCTGATTTGTTCGTGACGGAAAGGACGCGTTGAAACGAAAAATTCCACGTTTTTTTTTCCTTTCCTCGTTGCGTATATCGGTGAATACCGTGGATGGTGGGTGCGTATGAGTTGTTGGAAACGGTTAAAGTTGAGCGCATCACAGTGGATGGACAATGCGCCTCTTTTTCAAATTCACTTTCTCACTCGCGTTGTCTGCATTCCTTCGCTTCGCCATTTTTCTCTTCTTTCTGCACGAGTGATGCAATGACTCCTCACGTTTCCCGCCTGCAGCTGTGCACCCAGTACTTGCTCAGCTTCTCTTTTTTTTTTGTTAAAGCCCTTTACGCTTCTGCACAGTGTGTGTCGGGCGATTGCGCTCATTCTTTACTACTCCTTTGACCCTCCGACATTTGCAGCATCTTCCTCCCTCATCTCTTTTTCCCTTTTTTTTCACTTGCTCTGCATACCTGTAGTTTCTGATGTGTGCCCGGTACACGTACACTCCCCAGACACATTTCACATTTGCCCACATACACTGTTTCCCCCCTCCCATACGAGCACACACACACACACACACACGCATACATACACACGTGTGTAGGTGGCCATTGTAAACCTACCCTTCTACTCTGCGCCTCCTTCCTTGTTTTTGAAGAGCATGCACATGTAGAGTACTCGCGGAAAATCTCCGTCACTCCCAGCCTCGTTGTTGCTCATTTTTATCTGCACATCAAACAGCAGAAACACACGCTCGAGAAGAAAAACAGGTCGAATATGCGCCAGACTTCGGACGAAGATAGCAACGCATCGGACTACGACGAGGGCACCGAAACGACGGAGGAAGAGGCGTCTGAAAGTGGGTCGCAGTCGTCCCGTCGATCTGGGGACGGGCTCTCCATCCCGCTCCCTGGCAGCCCGCAGACGTCTCCTGCCGCGGTCATCTCCACAGTCGGCTGTATAGACAGCGCTCCGTCACCGAGCAATATCAGCGCCTACTCCCCCATCCAAAGCCGTAACGCCGACCGCGGCCGCCCATCGCAGGGTTTGGCTGCCTTAATAATGGATAGCGCCACTCCGTCCGCTGTGCTTGGTGGCCAGCTCATGACAAACAACCCCAATGATGAGCGGATTGAGGTGCGCAACGCCGAGAACGTGGGGACTCCACGCGCGGCGCTTCGGCCGTCGTATGCGGAGGAGGTGACCGAGGGTCGTAGCGGCGGCATGGGGAAGCCAATCGAGAATGCACCGCACGATGAGGCCATTCCAGTGTCGCCATCGGGTAGTCAGGTAGCGACGCCGATGACAATGAGGACGGGACAGATGATACCTCCGGATGACGATGATGACGATAGGGAAGAGGAGGGCGAGGAGGACGAGGAGGACACTGAGCTCGATGAGGGACGCGAGTATCGCGCGGAGGGCTACGCCGGTCAGAAGCCCATCGATCTTACAGAAGCGGCGCCCTTGATGCAGGCCGGCGATCTACAGCTCGGGTACAACCCTGCCAAGTACAGTCGTATCAACGCCACCGCCAACCGTGAGATGCAGGACCTTTTCAAGCAGATCATGAAGTATGAGCCCTTTACAGCGGAGTTGCCAGCCAAGCTACGGCCGTTTGTGCCGGACTACATCCCTGCGATCGGTGATCTCGACCCCTTTCTCAAGGTTCCGCGGCCGGACGGAATTCCAGATGGCCTGGGCCTTGAGATGGTCGATGAACCAGCAATTCCGCAGTCGAATCCAGCAGTGGTGTTGCTGGAGTTGAACGCCACTAACGCTCACGGTGTTGCGGCAGACATTGTGGATTCACTTGAGAACGCGGCGAATCGGCCGGAGGTGATCGATCGGTGGATTTCCGACATCAAAAAGGTGCATTACAAGAAGGCACTACCGACAGTGAACTACCAACGACCCATGCCCGACATCGAGACGCTCATGCAGGTATGGCCGCAGCAGTTTGAAGAGGTTCTGAACTCTGACGTGGCTTTCCCTCCGTCGAACATCAACCTCGACCTCGATCAGTATGTGCGGACGCTGTGCGCCATCTTGGACATTCCCACTTATAGCTCCCTGATTGACTCGCTGCACGTCATGTTCACCCTCTATGAGGAGTTCCGATCCAATCAACACTTCCAGCACGTTTGACGAGGATCCCTAGTATGGGTCCGAGTGAAGAGAAGTGTTTGACTGTTTTTGTGTCCGCGCCTTCTTCCTTTGACTAGAGATGCTGGAGGTGGCAGCGAAGAGGGAGGGAGGGAGGGAGGGGGGGGGGGAGGGCAGCCAAGATGAACTTGAGTGTGCTCTCCGTCCACTGAGCTGAATGCGCAGGCACATATGACTTGAGCATGTACGACGATACCCCCCCCTCCTCCTCCCTACACCAGAAAAAAGAGATTCCGTGACTTTGGCTTAGGTAGAGTGGCACAAGTGGGCCCTGGTGATTTGTGCTCGTCTCTTTCTCTCTCTGGCGCATTTGCGCCTGAGGAACTTTTACATCATTGGGTGAAGGTCGTGGTGTGCATGCCGTGTTTGTCATCTCTCCTCTCCCCCTCTTTTTCTCTTCCCCTTTTTCGCCGCGAGCAAACGTCTGTCTGCGTACTTAGCGCAGGCACACGGGTACACGTCCACTCGGGCACACACACACAGAGAGAGAGAGCGAGAGAGAGAGACGCAGCGTTGCATGCATCTCTCTCTCTCTGTGTGTATGTATGTATGAGGTGCTGATGGCAGTCATCCTTCAATGTTCTCTCTCTTCTCGTCTCCTTGCTCTTCTTCTCTGTGACGAGCATGTACTGGGGAGACACTGCCGTCCACTTCTATGTATGTATGTGTGCGTATGAGGGGGGTGGGGTGGGGCAGGGGGAAGGGGTGGATGCGGGTTACTTGGTAAGCCTGTGCACCTCTCAACCCCCCTCATGTGAACTCACTGGATAGCGTGTTGCGTGTATGTGTGTGTAGTGCACCTGAGAAGGTATGCCATAGCCGAAAGTACAAGCGTAGCGGAGGAGGGGAGGACACGAGTAGGCATCCCTGCGTCTGTAGTGTCTGCGACTGTATGATGGTGCATTTTTTGCCGTAATGTTGGTTCACGTGTCCGTGCTATCTCTTTTTCTCCCGCACCAACTGATGCCTCCTTTTTGCGTGCCGACTCGAACAACTACTGGCGTCTGCGCACACTCACATTATTCAACTTTGCCTTCTCTCGTTTCACACCCTAACTCCCTCACGTTTCCTTTTGTTTTTATTTGTTCTTCACCCTTTTCGTGCGTTCTCTGGTGTTTGGGGTGCGGTGGTGAAACGCAACTCTGCCGTCTGCAGTACTATCATTGCTACGCTGACCTTATTGTCCACCCGTCGACAGAGAACGAGAGAAAAGAACGCGTGAAGTTTTGAGCATAGGCACTGGTGTGTACGCTGCGATAGTGTTCATCACAGGACACACACACACACATACACACACACATACCCACGCACACACCCACGCACCCATACACGCACACATACATGCAAACGCGTAGGCACTACTGATACACGCTGATACACTCAACAGCGGTGCTTTGTTCTCTCGTGGCGCAGCTGTTCATCGAGGCACACTCACAAGCATCTTCGCAGAGGCAGCTTACCCAAGGACAAGGTACAGTACTTGTTAATTTTGGCGCACCGCATCCGACTTGTCCCCCCCCCCCCCACGTGCCTCAGCGCCTTTGTAGGGCCAACCTTATCACACTGTGTTGTCTGCATCTACTCACTTCGGCGTTCGCTGAGCTTCAGAGTCAACTCATCTCTCATCAGTTCATCTTATCTTCGTGCATACTGTAAAGGCACATTTATACGGCTGCAAAATGTCACAGATGATGCAGCATCACTTCTTCACAGGCCCAGGCGAAGCAGCAGCAACAGCAATGCCCCCAAGTGACCGCGGCGATGTGTCGCCGGTGTGGTCGATCTATGACGACTACTGGTGTGACGTCTCCCAGGATGCCGAGGTGGAAGATGGAGAGGTGGGCAGCTATGTAGGTACAACGCCGCGCCGGCTACCCTTCATCTCGGACCCGGTGCCTTTCATGACGTTGAAAGGTTCACAATTGAAGAAAGAAGCACCGATTCGTCGGGGTGCTCAGGGGGCCGTGTACTCGGCGTTCGACGCAGCCACCATCACACCTGCGGAGGACGCGAACGCAAAGAACCTTCTTTCCCACGAGGTCTGCAGGGAGCATGAGTGCGCCGAACAGGTTGCAGGTGACGGTCAACGGCCCGCGCGGTGCGGTCGGCATGTTGCCGTAAAGCGCATTTTTATTCAGGCAAGCGACTTCGGTGCACACGACATCTCCGCGACGGTACTGCGTGAGGTAACGCTGCATCGCTTTGTAAGCGACAAGCAAGCTGCGTGTCTTGCGGCAGCGAGTGCGTCTTACTCCACTACTTCAGCCTCCAGCGCCGCGCCGCGTGCAGAGGACGATCAAGGTCGGGCCCTCTGTGATCTCATTGACGACTCCGCGCGAGTCGTCTACCTCTACCGTGTTGTGGAAGCCCCGCACAGGGAGATGTGCCTTGTGATGGAACTCGCGGCGACCAACCTGGAGCAGGCCATTTTTCCGCACGGAGCCCGTGGCGCCTCAAAGCGTGGCATGGTTGGCTACAGGCAGAAGCCCGGTGCGACCTCCCTGTTCGGCACCTCTGCCTCTACTGGTGTCGGCGGTGGTCTGAGCCTGTCCTCCGTCTCGCCGTCTACAAAGCCTAACACTGCTGCGGCGACAGAATACCCGCAGGGATCATCGCCCTCTTTGCCACACTCTCGAATGCCGCTCGTGCGCTACTTGCTGCGGCGCCTGCTACGTCTCGTGTGTTTCCTACACGAGACGTGCGGTGTGGTGCATCGAGACTTGAAGCTGAGCAATGTACTGGTGACGAAGGACGCTGGGCTTCGACTCGGTGACTTTGGGTCTGCGCGTTTCATTCCTCCTTTGCGCTCGGATGCGAAGATCCAGACTCAGAACTCTCCCTCTTTCACCGAGTCTCACGCAGCAGCTGCGAGCCAGCGTGAGCAACTCCCCTGCACACCGCCATCGATGCGCACGACACTTCACTATCGACCCCCCGAAGTGCTCCTCGGAGACCCGGCGTGCCGCACCGCGGCAGATGTGTGGGCGTTAGGTGTGATCTTTGCTCAGCTGCTGCTGCAGAAGGCCTTGTTCCACTCGGAGAGCGAGTTAGACCTGCTAGGGGCAATTCAGAAGCTTCTGGGAGTGCCGGCGCACTGTGCGCCGCCGTCGTGGCTCGCTGCTCCTTCGGTGCCCGTCCCGCCAGTGGGCGGGGAATTCGCTGCGCAAGTCTCAGTTCCTCAGGCAAGTTTCCCGTACAAGTTCCACGCCGGTGTCGTACCTGCTGACGGGCTGGACCTGCTGTCTCGGATGCTGCACCAGCAACCCGAGTCCCGCATCTCCGCCCGCGACGCACTACAGCATCCTTTCCTGAACTTTGAAGGTCGTTCTGCGGCGGCTACACACGACGACGACGAGCAAGGGCGAGCATTGTGGCAGGAGAGGGTGACGACAGTGCTGCGTGAGCAGACGGCGGGGCCCATACACGGCATGGGAGGTGAGCGGTGGCCCATGTTTATGAGGCTCGCTGATAACTCGGACGAGGAGGATGAGGAGGACGATGTCATCCCACTCCGCGTTAGCTTAGGCGGGTGTACGTCATACTAAGCCCACACCCCATTTTGTTTCCATTTTGTTTTCGTTTTTCTTACAACGCTCTAGTCGAGTTCAAAAAAACAGGCAGAGGCGCAGAGTGACACGGTTACGTTACCTCCTACCCCCTCCCCGTACGCCGCACCCTGCGCATAAACCGACGCACAAACCTACACACAGAGAAAAGGCGTGAGCACGCCTTTTCTCTCCCCCTTCCCCACTCTGCGAGTGAGTAGCTGGTACGCGGAGTGCGCATCTTCTCATCTCATGCGACCGTGTCACCATCTTGCTCTGGCTTGAGGCCAAGCGACTGAGCTCATCAAGTGGAACAGATGGGTTGCTCGTCTGTCTTGAGGCTGGTGATACGATGGGGGGGGGGCGTGGTTCTGAGGTTTGTGTGCCTTTGCTGGTCTCTCTGCCCCTTTGGTCTGGTTATCAGGTGCAGCTTTTGCGCAGACGGACAGATCTCATCCAGCTATGCATGAAATAACGCTTCTTGCTACCCCTCTTTCCTCTCTGTAGCTCTTTGCGTCTTCCTACTTTGTTTCCCCCTTGTTGACGTCTTCACGAACTCGCGCACTTTTGGGCTTTGCGTGCAGATCGTACACGACACCATCGTTGCTATTCCACAAAAGAGACTGTACCCAAGAGAAAGTACGCTCCTCGTCTTTTCTTTCCCCCATACTTTCCCATTTTCCCGCCTTCCCCCCCCCCCCTGTGGCACCGCAACCATCGAGCTTCCTTCAGTACCACACAGGCACATACGCCGAAAAGAAAGTTATCCGAGAAAAAGTTCATATTTCTTCGCTTCTGCATTGCCGCCTCCGTCGTGGTAGAGCACAATACACCGGTAATTACAGGCTTCCTGCAGACGCAAACACTGTGTTGAGTGAACTCCACGATCGCAGGCGTTGAGGTGGCGAAAACAGTGCTAAAAGAAAGGCACCCCACCACCCCACCCCACCCCCCGAAGAAAAAAAATTGACCTGTGCGCGCATTTACACGAGGCTCTCTCTGTAGTTCTATTTGTCTGTGCGTGTGCGTGTGCGTGTCGCACTCGCTTTTTTGACCGCCGCGTAGGCGTCAGTGCTCCTCGCCTTTCTCCTTTCTCTCTCCCCCTTTCTTTGGCCTTTAGGTAGAGCGGAAGGTAACGCTGAAAGGTAAAACAGACTGCTACACAAGCAGCTAAAGAAGGCAAGAAGGGACGCGCCCCAAAGAAAAGGAAAGCCTAATCACCCACCCACCCACTTATGCAAAGAGGTAGAGCAAGACGCAATCATACCGATACCTACAAAGCTTACGCACCCACACAGATTTCGAGAAGCCACAGGCAATTCTCTGAGGTTGCAAGGCAAAGCACCAATACGCCTCTCCTGCTCATCCCCCGAAAAAAAGGGAAATAAAACGTGTTCACGTACGCACTGATAAATTGGTTTTGGTGGTGAGGGACTACAGCGCCATACAGGACCCCTCAAATTCATGTTGATTGCGCACTCTTACTTGTACATGTTCCTTTGATTGCACTCTTTGCTGCCGGCAGAGCTTAAAACCTTTTCTTTGTCATTTTAAGAGCCTTCGTGGTCGAGGTCGCTCAAGTAGATCATTTCCATCTCTCGCTCCTACTACCCCGCTAACCAAACACTTTTACTGTCCCTAATCACTAACTCTGTCTTCTTTACCCGAGGAATTCCCAGGTAGGCGGGAGCGTCCATACATACACTCACGACCAAACTTGCAAACAGGTAAAGAGAAGCAATACTGTTTCGTTTCCTCTTCTTTCAGCATTTTTGCTGCTGTTGTTCCGCCTTTGGGAGCATTCTTTTTTTTTTCTCTTCATGTTTAGTACGCAGCTCAGCTAATTTCTCCTCTCCTCGTCTCTTCTCTCTTGCTCTTGTGTTTGTCGTTGTATTGCTTAGCACCATATATGCTGCGCTTGATTAGGGTCTTCTCTGGGTGTGCTATTCTGTGCTTCGATGGTCTTATGACTTAGGTGGTTCTCCCTCCCTCTCTCTCTCCCTCTCCCTCTCCCTCTCCCTCCCTCCCTCCCTCCCTCCCTCCCTCCCTCCCTTCCTTTCTTCTTGCTTCGATCGCCTTCTCTTTGTTGTCTTGCGCCCCCCCCCTCCCCTCCCCCACCCATAGTGGAGGTTCTACACGTGAGCACTTTTTCATATTTTTCATTTGCTTCTGCGTTGGGTTCATCGCTTGTCCTCCCTCTCCCCACAGCGTTATCTGCCGCATCCTCTTTTGGTTCACTTACTCTCTTTTTGAATGCCTTACGGTGGTGTATCGCCATCCTCACGGCGACTAAAACGTGTGTGCAGCGGTACCTGATCGTTTCTACCTCTCTTCCATCGTAATTCCCTCACTCTTTGCCTCCTCCGCCTTGTACCTCGAAGGCAGCCCCCAGAGCAGACGTAAGCAGTACGTGCAATCGCAGACACGGTCTACCAGTACTGCCTACACGAGAGAGCAGAAAAGTGGAGAAGGACAGCGGGTGAAGGGCACCGAATAGCCGCACTTCACTTGCCACAGCACGACGAATTCTTCACCCCCCTTTTTTTATTCTCTCCCCACATCAAATTGTCTCTCTTTTCTCTTTTTTGTTTTCCCTCTTTTCGTTCGCCCCTGCTTTCAGTTGAGTATCCTCACATTGGAACGCTCGCTCCGGTGAAGTAACTGCATTTCTGGTCCCCCTCCCTGCTCACGCGTTCTTCAGCCCTGAAAGGGTGAGCCCCTCCTGGCATGCCTGCTGTGAAAGGGGGGACAGCACGAAACCAGTAGAAAAAGATTGACGTCATCAGCGACTGTAGCAGCGGTGGCACCCGTGCGTTCGGAAACGCAACGCACGGCCTACTTCGCAGCAGTTTTTAGCCACAAAGGGAGGAGTCAAGTAGTTCAAAAATCGGGCACACGCCAACCACTGCCGTCGAACCTGTACTGACGCCCTTCACGACCGGAGCGCTGCTCCCTCTTTACTGCAGCTGTTTCCTTCGTGCGTGTGTGTGTGTGTATGTGTGGCTGTGCATCTTTTCTTCTCTTTTTTTCTCTCTCTGCTCAGTTAAATGGCGTCCTCAGCATAGACTACGCACCCGCTCGTAATCCATCTGTTCTTTATAGTCCTCTTTTTAAGGTTTTCTTTGCCCCCCCCCCTTCAGCAGAACCGTTTTTTCTTCTTTCTTCCCGCCTTTTCTCGCTTGTTTGGTATTAAAATTTGCTCTGACAATCCCTTTGCTGTTGGCTTGTCGCTTCCAGTGAGTCCTCACACTAACGCTTTTCTATTATTTATTGTTGTGGTTGGGGGATTTGTTGTCGTTATCGTACTCTCTTTGCCTTCCTGTTTCTCACACGTGCCGCTTTCTTCATTGCGCGTGTGCGCTGGCACCTTTTTTTCTCTTCTGTTCGCCGCTGGGCTTCTCAGTTGATAGTTGCTGCCTTGTGCTTTACTTTCTGCACCCCCCCCTCCCCCCCTCTTTGCCTTCCTGACAAAACACAACCACAACAGCACAACAACAAAGCGACGAACGAGAAGAGAAAGAGCGCTCCGCGTTGTCTCACGCGCCCCCCTCTCTCTCTTTGTTATTGGTGTGCCCTTAAAGGGAAGCCCTCCCTGTAGCTGACGTCTTTGTATTGTGCCCGTGCCGCACGTACTGCAGTCGCTTCTCCCCTCACCTGCACTAGCGCCGTTTGACAGTCACCCCCCCTCTGCACATCAACACGGACGCAGCAAGCGTACCTACCTCTTACTGAGAAAACGGTCACGAGGACTTGCGCACTCAAGGCTCCAACAGCGCTCATGCCTTCTTCATGGAAGTCAATGGATGCGGAGGCCCCCGGAGTGGCCTCTGGGCTAAGGGGTGATGCAGAGCCGTCGCAGCGAAGTGCTCGCAGCGACACCCTCTACGCCGTGCTCAATGTCTCTCATACCGCCACGGTGGAGGAGATCACGGCGGCGTACCGTAAGCTTGCCCTTGTGTACCACCCGGACCGCCCCAGCGGCGTGCAGGTGAAGTTTCAAGAGATCCAGCGCGCTTATGAGGTGCTCAGCGCAACGGAGACGCGGACCAAATACGATGCTCTGCTGAGTGGGAAAGTCGCCGTGCGGAACTTTAAGCGACCGCCTCAGCTGGAGTCGGTATTACAGCCCGTTTACGCACTGCTCGCCGATGGCGCTTTCTATGAATTTGAGGCGGCCCCCAGCAAGCTGAAGTGCAGCTTTCACTATGGTGACGGTATTCGGTTTAACGGCGAATGCGGTAGCCTCATCGGACTCGCCGGCGACGACTTCTTGTATTGGACCATCAGCGGACGAGGGTATGCTTCGAGGCTGTTCAAGGCCGGCAGCAGCTTTGCCCTCTCGAGCGTTTGCGTCTTGTATCGTAGCAACTTGGGGCTGCGCAAGGTTCCACTGCGGCGCTCATCTTTGAAATCACCGAGCACTAGTCTCCCCACCCACTCTTCTGGAGGGATGCAGGGCGCGAGCGGCAACGCTGGCGTTTCTGGGGGCTCGGCGGGTACGAAGAACGCTGCCAGTGGAAGCGCTGCTAACAGGTCCGAGGCGCATCGCATCAAGGAAGCGCTGCTAAAGAGAGAACGAAGCCGCAATTTCAAGAAGCGGTTGGAGATGATTGGTCAGGAGGAGACGGAGAAGCGCAGGTATCTCCAACAGGATTTGTGGGAGAAGTTTACCACGCTGCACATGGCTGCAGAGACGATGCTGCAGTGTGTGCTGAAAGGCACACCTGTGCCGGTAGAGCTCGTGCGTTTGATGGGCTACACCTCTCCGGATGCGACACTGTGCTCATCTGACGTGGGAAGCTCGCAATTGCCCGCGGTGGCGGAGTCGGTGCTGGCCAGCTCATTGTGGGTTGACCCGCTGCATAGCGATTACTACAGCGACGATGAAATGCTGCGGGAAAGCGGCGGCGGCAGCAAGGAAGAAGACAGACATCGCGTTGCTAGGGGTGGAGGCGTTGCCACACACTGCATCCGTGGTAGCGGCCACAGCTGGTCTTGTGGGTCGCTGTCGCTGCGGTCTACGCAAGGCTCCGATGGCTTACCCGACGGTGACACATGCCGTGGAGGCTCAACAGCGGCGTTGCCGCTCCAATCGACTCTGCGTCGCCTCGAACGAGATGCGGCCGCTGTCACTGGCGTCTCTACTGGTACAGGGGCTATAGAAACGCAAGCAGTTGCGCCCCCGTCTCCGCCGCCACTCTGTTCAACATCATCGATGGAGTCACCAGGTGAAGTCACTCCGCCGCCCCGAACAAGCGAATCACACACTGCTTCCATCTCGCGACCGTCTTGTGCCGCCAATGTTCCGGTGAAGAAGCTCGCCATGAAGAAGTCTGCCGAGCCGGTGGCTCAAGCAAAGGAAGGTCTTCCAAGGAGTGGCTTCAGTGCTGCATCCACCCCTCCGCCCGCGAGCGCTAGGGAAGAGTGTTCCCCCGGAGTTGGCTCAATAGCGGCGGTCGCCTCGACTCATGTCAGCCCGCATAGAGTTTCTCTCACCGATGCACCCGCTGAAAAGCTCAGCGAGGACTGCAAAGTGTGCCCGCCATCTCCGAGGCAAAGAGACAACTGCGGCGGCGTCGGCGCTACGGCGCTGCCGGCGCGCTTAGAGCCTACTGTTCAGGAAAATCCCGAGCCAGCTAAGGAAGGCGATGATGCGGTGCTGAACAGCAACAAGACCCTTGTGAAGAAGAAGTCAAAGGGGCGGCTAAAACCACGGTGGATGCTGGCGACCGAGGCGTACACGCGCCGTGCAAACCCGTTACCAACATACTCCTTCAATGCAACCACGCAGAGTTTCTCTTCCCACCACGAAGCCAATCGTGCATACAGTAAATTGAGCGCTGAGCAACTTTTCGAGGAGGAGCGCGCCTTCATGGATTATTTTGCAAAGACAAAGCGTGTTTTCTGATGACGCAGCAGCACTCCGAGCAACACGGGGTACACGTTCCGTCGCATCGATTCTTCCCGCTTCGTCAGCGGTGCGGATGACAGCGGCGACTCTTCGCGACGAGAGGGGATCAGGGCACAGAGACCACCTCACCACCTGTTCGCCCTCGGTTTGGTTCTTCTCTTCTGTTTTGCATGCCATTTTTTCTCTCTTTGCATTTCATCCTCGTAAGCCGGTTCTGATCTCTTAGTTGTTGTTTGCTCCCCATTTGTGCAGTGTCGCCGCTTACGCATTTTCTCGTGTTTTTTCCCTTCCTTTCGTTTCTTTTGGTTCGGCTTCGTAATTAACAAGTCGTCCTCTGGAAGTCACGCGTAGATACAGACGCAGTTGCTTGCTTTGGTGTCCCAACTTTTTTGGCCCTCGCACACTTCTCTTCTTCCCACTACATACGCTTCCAGAGGTATGGGTGCCTGCACGCCATACGTGCAGGCACCGTGCGATGACGGTGTCACGCAGTTCCCCCTCTATTCCGTCCCCTCTTTCTCGCTTTTTGACTTTATTAGAGTTGTCGTTGTCGTGGATGGGTCATCGTCTCGCACGAAGGTCTGCATTGTCGCCCTTTTTCTTTTTTTTTTCATTTCTTTTTGCCTTGTCGCTGTGCCTAAGTGGCTCTGTGCGCCTGTTTTGTGAGGCACGCGTGCACTTCCCCACGGCTCTCTCCTCTGGTTGGAGCGTTTGTTTAAGTGTACGGAGTATTCGGTGACTGGTGCCACGGCAGTACTGCTTTACCGTTTGCCGGCCGTTTTGCCTCTGCGCCGCGCGTCTTTCTCTTTCTCTCTCTCTCTCTCTCCCTTCATTTAAGTATTGCTGTTGTCTCCTTTTATTTTGTGGACGCGGATTTGACGAGCACATGTGTGCCCCACTCCGCTAGGTTTTCGCGTAGGAGGAGGCGGGGGGGGGGGCTGGATGTTTTTCACGTTTGTTGGTTTTCGCTTTGGTGCTCATTTTCCCAAGCTGTTTGTTTCCTCCACAGCACCTTTTTTTTTCCCATATCCCGCTGTAGGTTGGCGGTTTTCTTCTGGTTTGCCGCCTCATTCGCGTACCCTACACGTAGGACGTGTGAGCTGTGAAGGCTGCGTGCACACGTCTGGCAGTGCTAGTTTTCTCGTCTGTTCAGTCTCTCAGAGTCTTCTTCAGCCTCTCCCCTTGTGTGTGTGTGTCCCCACTCCCCAATTTCCCCTCTCACTAGCATTGCTGTCTTTGTTTCGCCTCGGCCTTCTTCCCCGCGTGTTGGAGTGAGCAACATGTGTGTGTGTGTGTGTGTGTGTGTGTGTGTGTCCGTCTCTCTCTTCCTCCACCCCCTCGCGGCCTATCCGAAATGCGTCTGTCCATCGTTTTCTACTGCTGCCCTCTTTTTGTTCTCGCCGACTTTCTTTCATTCCTTCAGTGATCACGGACACGTCTTTTGTTTCCCTCTTTCTCCTGCATCTCCGGCCTCCACGCCTCCCTTCCTCCCTCTCTCTCTCTTTCAAGCTCGTTGTTCTTTCCCCCCCCCCCCCCGCCCCCCGGCCTTTCTCCACCCTTGTCTCTCGTCTTCGAGCTCTCCTGTGATGTTGTGCGCCTGGCCTAAAGTGACACCCGATCTCTCTCCCGCTTTTTTTGTTTTCCGACCTTTGGCGGCCCCGTTTGCTCTCGTACACTCTCGTACTTGTCTTTCAGCCGATGTTTAGTGGCTTTGGTTGCGACATCTGCTTGCACGCTTAGAAAGACAGGCGCAGAGGCCATTCATGGAGGAGATCGCAAGTGCCTGGTTAGCGATGGCTAATCAAGCACACAGGAAAGGGCATCACCGAGGCGAGTCTGGGGAGACACGCCACTACTAAAGTTGACAAGCAGAAGAGGATGTAGGGGGCAGCGTGCCGCACGAACCATCTGTTCACGAACCTCCGCGTCGTCTCACACTTCACTTCCCCCCCCTCTTTTGTCCTCCTCACGATTTTAATGAGGCAGCAATATCTTCCTGCCTTTTCCGTGTTTCTTGTCTCTCTCTCTCTCTCTTTCTCCCTCTCCCCTCACCGACATATATTTGCTTGTGTGTGAGAGCCTTCTCTGTTATCTCTTGTTCGCGTGTAAGCGCGGGCGCGGACATGAATAATAAAAAGAAAGATATGAACACCAATACGAGAGCGGAAAGCCAGCATGGCGGGTTACATTCTGGTGCCTTGGTGCTGTCCCATTAGCCGTGTGCATAGGAGCCACGGGAGGGGAGGTCGACCGCTTTTTCCCCCTTTTCCTTGGGTTTAAGCCCATAAGGGTGAGCAACTCGTCCCGCATTCAGCTGCCCATAGTCCACTCGGATGCACGCGAGCGGCAATGGCTGCCCTGGCAGTCGAGCATCGACAGAGGAGCAAGCCAAGAAAAAGCGAGTGGACGGCGAGCGGATCTGAGCGACGGGGAATATGATGCAGAGGTGGCGATCAAACTGAAGGTAAAAAGAGAGGAGCCTCCTTCAGCCAAATAACACAAAGTGAAATAGAGGAGCGAAAGAGGCTCACACGACCACTTACACCAACACGCACAAAACTGTATGTTTTTAAAAGAGGAAACGCACACACTTCACGTGGCGCGAGCTGGTGGGTGGGGGAAGGGAGGGGAGAGGTGATTGAGGAGAAGAGCCCGACTATCTCCTCTCTTATTTGCTTTCTGTTTCTTCTACGCTTCTGTGCTGTCACAGCCCCCCTCCCTCCCTCCCTCCCTCCCTCTGGTCCAGAAACAAAATCGTCGATAACAATGCAGTATGAGCTCGCCGCATTGGCTGGTGTTTCACTGGCGGCGCGTTGTACACCAGCCAATGCGGACACGGCAGGGCAGCAGGATCACAAAGCGCGCGCGTGCATCGGCTCTGTGTCAGTGATCGGCGGAGGGGGTGGAGGGCACACACTCACCTTCCTCCCTTCACCACGATCACTATGTGAACGGTGTGCTGTACATGGGGCACATAAATGGGGGAGGAACTCAGGCGCAGAAATCTTGTGGACCACATCCTTTGCTTCTGCTCCGTGGAAAACCTTTGCATGGCGGCAACAGAGAAAGAAAAGCTTCACGTGGCTTTCTGCAAGCGTCTCTGTGTGCATATTCTCTCTCTATATACATATATAGTTTCCCCTTTTAACTCTCCCGCTTCTCTCTCGCCATTCGATCATTTTTGCTGGTGCTTCTACGAATGGCACGCCAATCCAGTTGTGTGCCTGCCATGCAAGTGCGCCAGGCCAGCACAACAGACACCACATCCCCATCCACACTCATCCTACGCGCAAGGTATGCAGGCACCCGTACCCTTACGACGAAGCAATGCCACTGCCTTCGATTTTCACGTTCGAGGAGAACAGGGGCCCGGCTGGCAAGGAGCCTGTCGCAGCTCGTAGCGGCATCTTCCACCTACCACACGGTCCTTTGCGCACGCCGATATTCATGCCTGTGGCGACGCAAGGCGCACTAAAGGGTGTCACAGTGGAACAACTTGAGGAGCTCGACGTTGAAATTATATTGGGTAACACTTATCATCTGGGATTGCGTCCTGGGGAGGAGGTGCTGCGTGCCCTCACCTCGCGCAAGAACGCGCGGGAGGCTGCCACCAGCACGTACACCTCCGCAGATGGCATCCGGGACAACATGGATGGCATCCACTTTATGGAGAGCTGGAAGAAAAACATACTGACGGACAGCGGTGGTTTTCAGATGGTGTCGCTGCTGAAGCTTGCGCAGATCACAGAGGAAGGCGTGCGGTTTCAGTCGACGCATGGCGCTGGTACGGCAGGGACTATAATGCCTGTAGCTGAGATGGAAGCCTCGAGCTCTACCAGCGGTACGGCTGCGGCAACATCTACACTGACAGCACCGACAGAAGCAGCAAAGGCATACGACTGCGAGGCAGAGGTGGAGAACACGTATTCCCTGTTGCTCCGACCTGAGGACTCCATCCGCATTCAGAACGCCATCGGTGGCGACATTATGATGCAGCTGGACGATGTGGTGCACTCGCTAACGGTCGGACTGCGCGTAGAGGAGGCGGCAAAGCGCTCGATTCGATGGCTAGACCGCTGTCTCGCAGCCAACCAGAATCGGGAGAAGCAATGCATCTTTGGCATTGTGCAGGGCGCCTTGAACGCGGAGCTCCGCCGTTACTGCCTGAAGGAGATCATCCAGCGAACAGAGTGCATGGGCTACGCCATTGGTGGGCTCAGCGGCGGGGAGGCGAAGGATGACTTTTGGCGGATGGTGCGCTTGTGCACGAAGGAGGGACTGCCAGCGAACAAGCCGCGGTATTGCATGGGCGTCGGCTATCCAGAGGACATTCTCGTCTGCATCGCGCTCGGCGTGGACATGTTCGACTGCGTCTATGCCTGCCGCACAGCCCGCTTTGGCTCTGCACTGACTTCCCGTGGCAAGCTACAGATTTCTAAGAAGGAGTACGCAGCCGATTTCGGTCCTCTTGACCCAAACTGCAGCTGCATGACGTGCCGTACCTACACACGCTCCTACCTGAACATGATCGCGGCAAGGGAGGGGATAGCGGCGACGTTGCTATCGTATCACAACATCGCCTACCTCATTAACCTTACGCGCGGCTCTCGAAGCGCCATCGAGGAGGGGCGCTTCACGACATTCGTACAAGACTTCTTCCTTGCCTACTATCCTGGGAAAGACTACCCCCAATGGGCTGTGGAGGCTCTGGCCTCTGTTGAGATAACTCTCTTGTAGTTGTGCGCTTGGTGAGGAGCATGCATAGGCACAGCCTAGAGAGGATGGTGGGAGGGCTAACATTACCTGGGCTGATGGTTCCAACAGCGAGTCTTGTTCTACTCTCGTAGTACACAGTGAGGGCGACACATTCCGTCCGCGTGTGTCGGCGGAGATCATGCGGATGCGCGAGTGAGAGGGCCGCTTTGCCAACTATCAAAGAAGGGAAAGTGCTGCAGCACCGTTGCACTTTGTCTCGCTGCACGTCGGCCGTTTTCAAGGCGCTCTTTTACGCGCTGTTGTTCTCCTTTTCCGTTGTTTGGTTGAACTCGACAAGCACTGCCACGTGAGTATCCGTGGAGAGGGAGGGGCCTTGTGCGTGCGTGTGTGATGGCGCAGATCTACATGCCCGTACGCATGCTATTATGTTTTCCTTGCCGGATTAACATCCCTAATGACGCGGAGGGAGGTGGACACACCTCAGCGGGTGGTATCCCGGGCACTAGCGTCCCCGCTCCGTGTGGGGAGGCCGAGTAGCCCCTCTATCCCTGCCACCACTTGTGGTGGTGACAGGGTCGTGTGCTGGCGGCGGGAGGGATGCCAGAGTGGTGTGTATCGCTGCTGACGTCTGCGGCCAGGCCGTGGGTGGCACTGCGTCGGAGCGATCTGCGACGGTGGACACGCTTGCACGATCCATGCGATGGGGAGGCTGTCAGTGTGGCTCGAACGCATCTCGCCCGGCCCTCGCTGCCCACTGCTGTGGGGAGTCTGGGCCTCCCCGAGGAATGCGCCGCGCGGCGACCGGCCTGATGGGGTTTGGTGCTGGGGCCGTGCTGGTGTGGCTGGGTCGGTCGGCGCATGTGTGTGGCGCGTGTGTCTGCGGCTGTTTCGCCTTGCGCGATGGGGCCTGTGACAGGGTCAGGTGCTGAGGTGGTGGTGTGACGTCCTGTTGTATGGCAGAGAGAGTGGGCACGGTCCGAAGGCCCCTTCTTGCGGCCTCTTCATCGTATGTGTGAGAGGCCAGTATCGTTGAGGTGTTACGTAGTGCAGACTTGAAGGCGCTTCAACACTTCTTGAGAGGGGGAAGCGGGAACCTGGCGTGCAAAGAAGTGATTCACGCGTCTTTTCATCAAAGCGCTTCATGTGTTCTCGAGGCGTAGGACCCCTTTCAGCTCCCCTTATAGACAAACATTGTGCAGGCTAAATGGTCGCGTCGTTAGCGTTGACTCACCGGTAGGCAAGTCCATTGATAGCGGCACACAGCCCACCCTCCAATGATCACCCGCTGCGCTCCTCTTTGACTGTTCTACCCTCTCCTTTTTCCGGCTCCCTTTTTCTCCATCTACTTCTGGCGGACGACAACGCAAACACGACGGGCCCTCATACTCAGTGCGCGCTCCTGTCAACTACCCCACCCCCTCCACCTCTCTCCTCTTTTCGTCCTCGGCATCAGTAGCGACAGCAGCTGACGCGCACAGTGCGTGGTGTGTGGAGAAGTCGGAGTACAGCAGAACAATCGCCACACAAGCGTGGTGCACGCGAAGCGAAATAAGAAGGGAGATCAGCACATCACCGAAAACTGCGCTAGGGCCCACGTACGTGCGCGGGTCTGGTCGCTCCTGTTTCAAACTATCGTGTGCAATTTCCTCATACCCAAGTGAGGTCATCTGCATCTTGCCTCGTACCTGTTTTTCCTTTCCTAACTTCTCAGAGTCACAGGGGGTCGCGGATACGAACGGAGACATACTGTGCTCTTGCTGGCTGACGCACATCTCGTGACCTCAGGAGTCGCGCCACACCCCAACTCCCCTCCGCCGTCTGTCGGTCTATTTCTCGCCCGCTTCACCTCCCTTGTCTCGAGACGTAGACTTAGACTGCTTTCTTTGTTCTCCGTTGTTTTACTACCTGTTTTGTCGCTTCTTCGCGTGAGTGGCGCCCAGAGCACAGCAGGCAATGCGCTCGTCCTCGCCGAAAACGAACGCCTGCAAGGCAGCGGAGGCGGCGTCCACTGGGCCGTCTAGTGCGCCACTCAAAAGCTCGTCGAGGGGCTTTGCGAGTCATGCGGCGTTTGCCGGGAGGGAGAGGGGTGCCGCGTTGACGACTGGCGTCGCCGCCGCTGTAGGCGCCTCAGCGTCTTTCGGAGCGACTGGCAGCCCGCCGGCAAAGCGATGCGTCTTCCAAGTGGGTCGTGCTCAGCATCGGTCAGCAAATGCAAAGGGTGACGGTGCAGGGCAAGTTTCGCCGATGCACGAGCAGACAGACAGCTGGACTGTTAGGACTTCCACCCTCGGCGCTCCCTCCGCACTGCAAAGTCGACACGCAGCCCCGGAGCGTTCGCCTGGTTTTCCATTTGATGTATATCCTACCAACGTTGTCTTTGATGCATTCGAGGCCAATCACACGTACACGGCCACGCTGGAGTTGAAGAACCACACGACGGCAAACGCGCACGTGCGCGTAGACCGTCCAAGCCCCTGCAGTGGTTTTGAATTGTCGGCGCCGCGCGGGGCGGAGACGTCGTTGAAGGTGGCTCCCGGCCTCTCGGTCATCTACACAGTCGTCTTCAACCCGACTAGCAATGCTAAGGACTACGCGACGCACCTCGTCGTGCGAGCCGAGAACAGCGAATCGCTCACTGTCCCAATACACGCGTACGTCAGTCGTGGTCAGCTACACCTTCCCGCGGCGCTCACGCTGCGCGAGGCACCAGTGAAGGGCACTAGCAGCACACCTCTGTTCCTCCGGAACACGACAGAGCAGAGCTGTATGTGGCAGGCGATGATCTTCGATGTCAGCGGTGTCTCCCCTGATGCAGTATCGCCAGACGCATCGTACCCAGTATCTTCATACTTCTCCATCACGCCCAGCTGTGGTGTGGTCGAGCCTCTCTGCGGAGGTGGCGATGGGACAGCAGTGACGGTGGCCCCCGTTGCACTGAACTTCTATCCTCATCCTAGCATGGCTGCTGCCGACACGTGCAGGGCGCTGCTGCGTTTTTTTCTTGGCCCAGAAGGAGACACCGTGCAAGACGTGCAGCTCTCGGCGCAGGTGGTGGAGTTGACCGGCATCGTGCTGGAGCGGACAGAAGTGACGTTGGCGGACACCTACGTGACGACTGAGCGGCAGGCAGTGGTGCGCCTGTGCAACAACTCGGACACTACCGTGCACTTCACGTGGAAGAGTTCGTACCGCGGTAGCTGCGAGTTCGACAGCGATGCCGATGGGAGTGTAGCCAGTAATGACGCAGAATACGACAGCGACGGCGCGTCCACAGGTGGCATGATGATTTGCAGTTGCACAGAGAAGAAGAGCGAGCTTACCACAACTGCCAGCGGCATCGTGTACGGCTGCAGCAAGGGTCCCCAGCATCAGCTGTATCGGTGCCTTCACCACCGCCGCACCATGGATGATTATACAGGGGATGAGGCGTTCCGCATTGAGCCGCTATCGGGCGTTCTTTACAGTCGCGGCGCGCGCGAGTTCACCATCACGTTCAACCCCAAAGTTGCCATCTTGTATGAGTCCATGGCGTTCCTGGATGTGACTGGGCTGACGAGCCGTCTTCCTCTCACACTGCGTGGCCACGGTCTCGGACCGCAGTGCTCTCTTGAGTACAGCCGACTCGAGATCGGTGACGTCTACTTGAACGCGCTGCACGAGTATGAAGTTCGCATTGAGAACATTTCCTCTATTCCGTGCCAGTACGTAATCATGCCGCCACTGCCAGTCTCGGCAGCCAGCGCCGCTACTGCTATCTCAGCGGAGAAAGGTACTTCAACGCCGTTGATGGACTTCTCCAGCAAGTTCCGGTTTATCCCCTCCCATGGCACCCTCGGCCCTGGCGAGAGTGTAAAGCTGCGCATCGAGCTGCAGTCAGACCGCATCGGCAGCTTCTCCGAGGCGTTTCGTGTGCATCTGCAGGGGGCAGTGGAGGAGGTGCCGCTGCTTCTAAAGGGACGGGTGCTGGGCCCTCACTTCCAGTGCAGCGTTGAGGAACTTGACTTTGGCAACGTCTCGTACAACATGACACACCAGCGCACCATGCAGATTGCGAATAAAAGCCCGATTCCGATGCACTACACACTACGCGTGCCGGACGAGTGCACTTATGCGGATGACTTGAGCATTTCACCCTCCACCGGCGCCATCGCGCCGAGGGCGACGCAGGCAGTAACCATCACGCTCTACTCGCGTACTGTGGGTGACTATGACACCGCACTGCTGGTCGAGGTTGTCGACGTGGACGATGTGCTGGACGCGATTCCGCTCAAGGCTACCTGCATGGTACCAGCCCTCTTCTGCAACGTGACAGAGCTTTCGTTTGGCGGTGTTTTTGTGGGGTACCCCGCCACGCTGAACGTGACGGTACTGAACGAGTCCGCATTGACGGGCATGTTCGAGTTTGCGCTGGTGGGCGGCGACGTCTTATCTGATGTCGTGGCGGTGGAGCTACCGGTGCCGACGGAGCATGAGAACGGTGCACATTGGCTCCCTCCGCACCAGACGGTGCAGATGCCCGTGACCTTGACAGCGCTGCGAGCCGGAAAGCTGCATTTCTCCATAGTCTTTCGGGTACTGGGCATGGACGCCGCTGCCACCCCGCCGCAGACAATTCTCGTGAGTGCAATGGCGAGTGGACCGCATGTGGAGATGCAGCCGAGCACACTCCAGTTCGGCACTGTCGACGTCCTGCGCGAAGAGGTGAAGGAGCTGACGCTGAAAAACACGAGCCCCGTGCCGGCGCCATTCTCTCTCGTGTTTCACCGCTACGGTGGCCTTTTTGCTGCTGCCGCTCGCGTCGAGGGTGACGCGAAGGGGTCAACTCTCACGACCCTGCCCTTCCCTCGCGTGCCGGTGTTTACAATGGAACCGGCCGACGGCGTGCTGGAGCCGCACAGCGTTCTCACAGTCCGCGTCCGTGCGAAGCCAGATGAAGCGATGGTGTTTACCGATACACTACGCCTCTGCCATTCACCGGCGCCGCACAGCGCCGCAGCGGTGGATGAGATGGTGGGAACATCGGAGAGCAGCCCAGTTGTGACAGTCAAGGTGATAGGCAAGGGAATCCCGATCGTATCGGGGCGCCCAATCGATGTCGTCGAGCTCGGCGATGTGCTGACAACCGCAGCGGTGGCGGAGACGATTACGCTGCACAACTATGGGCGTCGTGAGCAGGAGGTGCAGTGGCAGAACACACGAAGCGCGAAAGGCAAGGAGGGGGAGCCACCGCAGGCCTTCGCCTACAAACCGGAGCGTGCCTCCATCCTGGCCGGCGGGGCGTTGACGTTCACTTTGTCTGGCGGATCCGACGAGCCAGGCACGCGCACGGACACCTTCACTCTGAAGCAGTCTGGTACCTTCAAGGAGGTATTGCGCAGCACTGTCTCAGCCACTTTTATGGTTCCAACGTTGTCGTGCAGCACCCGTGCCATTCACTTCGACTTCGCAAACGCAGAGCCGCTGCAGGCACTGGATGCCCCCTCGGCGGGCTCCTTGGTCAAGTCGCTGACGATAATGAACCCCACTGGCAAGACGCTCGCTGTGTCGCTGCGTATCCGAAATGTGGTAGCCGCAGTTTCGCCGTTGCCGTCACTCACGCCGGTGGGGGACTCCTCCAACACAACAAGCCATGCGCCCTTTGAGCTCGAGGGGCCGTCGACCATTCTCTTTGCTCCTGGCGATTCCTATGTGGTCGGTGTTCGCTGCAACCCCCTCTACCGTGGCGACTTCACGTCACACACGACGAAGGCAAAACTTCAGTTCAGCTTCGCACATCACGCATGCAAGGCGCATGTCAGCCTCAGCGCAAAGCTGCGCTTCCCTGCGATTGTAATGAGCCCCTCGACGCTTTTGGAGTTCGGTACTGTTCTGTGCAACACAGAGAAGCGACGTACAATTACGCTGTCCAACTCCTCCGTTGACCTACCGGCGCGCTTTGAGTGGGCGTTACGGCCGAAGCTCGGCAACAGTGCAGGCGTTGCCGCAAAGGTGGCAGGGGTGGGTAACGTAGCGGCAGTGGAGGCGCAGCACCCTGGAGACAGGGGTGCATGTCCCACTGGCAACGCGGGAGATGAAGCTGAAACGGCCGCGGTGAAGTCCTTCGACATTGTCCCCTTCACTGGAATGCTGATGCCGGGAGAGTCAAGGAGCGTCGAGGTGACTTACCAAGGAGCCGGGTGTGAGGCAGCTCTGGCAACGGCTGTGTGCCGCGTCCACGGCGGTCCGACCTACACGATTGATGTACATGCGGCCTCAAATGTCGTTCAGGCGCGCTGTGACCGAACAGAAATCAACTTTGGTCGACTCCCATACTACGAGTCAGCCACGCAGTCCGTGATGCTGTCGAATAGCACCCTCGTCCCTGTCAACTGGGAAGTCGACCTGCGCAGCATGTGCCATCCGGAGTGCGTGCGTGTGTCTCCCGTGTCTGGTGTACTACGGGACAAGGTGCGGCTGCTCATAACGTTCACGCCAACCGTGCCAGACGTCTTCGAGGAGACCTTGTGGGTGCGCATCGGGCACCTTGATCCGCAGCTGATACGACTGCGCGGCTCGGGGTACATGAACCGGCTGGTGATGGCCACGACGAGCGCCACCGCATCGGTCGCGGAGAACGAGGTGGCCGTGTACAGAGCCCCATTTCACGCCTTTACTGAAGCACTTCAGTACGTGGAGTCGAAGCTGGCGTCGTCGCAGCTGCGCAGTGTGTATGCGTCGCGAACGGTGGCTCCGCTGCCCACCACCCTCTCAGCAGCAGGTGGTGCGTCCGAGTCAAGCGCGCCGGCGCTACCCTCATGGATGCAAAGAGAATGGGCGTCGCTGGAGGCGGAGCGGCTGGCGTTCTGTCGCGCTGTAAGCGAGTTCCAGGTGCCAGAGCACAGCTGCTGCGCGGGCACCAATGGGGCAGCTGGCTTACCGCTCTTCTGGGCGCCACGAGGGCTTCGTCGCAGCTCCGTGACGGCACTGCTTGGCAAAGATGGCAAAGGCGCCAGGACCGAGAAGCTCGTCCTCGCGCGCTACGTCGTCAACTTTGGGCATCTCACCCGGCATGATGTGCGCAAAGTGACGCTAAAGCTTACGAACCCGTCTTCGACGGAGGGGGTAAATGCGATGGTGGACAGCAAGGAGCTCGAGCACCTGCCCATCTCGGTGGATCGTGTGAAGGGAATCAATGTTGGCCCACTGGAAACGACGACGCTGGTGTTGACGATGGACGCCACAAAGCCGGAGAGCCTCGTGCGCCATGGAGAGAACCGCTACGAATTTGTCATCGATGTGAAGCATGGTCCAGTCATTGTGGTAGAGTGCCGCTGCTACGTCGCCACCCCGTCGCTTCGTACTGCTGAAAGGGAAGTGCGCTTTGGGCCGGTGCTGCTGGGCGAGGTCAAGGTACTACCATTGGTCCTGACCAATCCGGAAGCGGTGCCGTGTCCATGGCGGGTCATATGCAAGGAGGGGGTGGCGGCGGAAACGTTGACGTCCACAGCGCCAGGGAGACAGTTGCTGCGCGACGGACAGAGTCATGCACCTGCCGGCTTTGTCGCCGCCGAGCCCCGTAGCAATGCCAGGTCCCAGCGGGCTGCACCAGCGCCTCAATTTTGGGTAAAGAAAGATCATGGTGTGGTCGAGGCGTCTGGCACCACCACGATCGAGGTGTACTTTGCCCCCAACGGTATTACTGTCGAGGGCGATGCAGGGCTCAGCAAGCATGGAGGCAACGCGCTAGCCATGGCCACTCTACGTTTCCGCTGTGGCAAGGGGTCCGCCGAAAGTATTCTTACCGTGAAGCTCAGCGGCACCACCTTCCAGCACCAAATCAGTCTCTCCACAACGCAGGTTCAGTTACCGGTGGTCCGCCCGCACCAGGTGATACATGAGTCGGTGACGCTGACGAACAACGAGGAATTTCCTGTGGAGATGTACAGCCTGGGCCGTGACACGCAGCACATACAGGAGGTAAGGCTACTACGTCGCGCAATGGAGGTGAGTCCGGGTCAGGAGTTACTCTTGCCGCACCTGGAGGCAGGCGAGAACCTGCCGGAAGCGCTGCTAGAGTCCATCTTCGCCTGCGTGCATGCCGCCTCCGAGGCGCTGAAGGAGGCGCCATCGGCCGCTGAGTTGTCAGCTGCTGAGGCGGCGCTGGCGAGCGCACCAGCGGCGGCCAACAAGGGCGGGAAAACATCGCGGGGGAAATCCATCTCTGCCGCATCCCGCGCCTTCATCTCCAGCTCGAAAGGTGCGCGGCACGAAAAGGGCAAGGTGGGTGATCAGTCGGCTGTCTCTGGGTCTGGCGGAATCGAGAGAAGCCTCAGCGACAGGTCAGTTGTGGCCGATGGTATTGCAGACCAGAGGCATGGAGCTGGCGACGGCTGCACCGCGGCGCGAATGGCGAGCCCAAGCGTTGTTCTCCTTGTCGGACCTCCCTACAGCGGCAAGACAATGTTGGCACGGCAGATGACTGAGTGGGCGGATGCGAGCACCGTGATCCACGTGGACGTTGATGAACTCATCCGACGCGAGGCGGACCGCGACGACACGGTGAGCGGAGCGGTGGCTCGCTTCCTCCTTTCTCACCTGGCCCACGGATCGCCGGAGTCCGTGCCTGCCACGCCCGATGGCGCTACCACCGCCCCGAGCGACGCGCTGGTTGCGTCATACATCGCATGCACACCAAAGCTTGTGCGTGACGCTCTTCAGGGGTACCTGAGCCGGTGCATCGCTGACCATGCAGCCTCTGCAGCCTGTGATGCTGTTCCCCTTACTGAGTCGAGTGATTCGGCAACGACAAAGCCTCAACAGCTTCGCCTCGTGGTTGATGGGTTGAGCTGCGCCGTGCTGAAGAACCCGTGGAGGATGTATGAGGTGCTCCAAGAGACCTGCGATGCCCTGCGCATTCCTCTCCAGATTGTTTCGCTGGGCGTTAGCACCCCCATGTCCGGCGTACGGAGGGCTGAGGCCCTGGAGGCGCACCACGAGGCGCGGGTCACGGCAGCGTCCCTCACCTTGTTGAGCGAGGAGGCATTTGAGGCGCTTGACAAGGAGGCACGTGAGGACTACACGCACCGACTCAAGCATCTGAACGACTGTCGTCGCGATCTGAAGGCTGCCCAGCAACTGAAGAGAGGGTACATGATGCAGTTGCCCCACAAGACTGTACAGCGGGAGGTGGAGGAGACATTCACCCAGACGCAGATGGATGAACAGCAGGCATTAGCGCTGGTGTCGACGACGAGGTCGACGCGCAAAGCAAAGGCGGCTGCAGGTACCGGCCGAGGTACCTCCCCAGCGGCGGAAGGGGCAAAGAAGCTGCAGGAGCCCGAGTGGGCTGACCTTGACGCCGCGGCGCAGTTCCGTGAGTGGTACACGCACTTTCTCGGCAAGTACGGCACCCCACCAAAGCTCAACGGCGAAGACGACGGTGCCACTGGCGCGGCGACCGTGCGTGCCAGAGCTACCACGTCGCCGCTCAAGGGCGCAGCCGCTGCTGCAGCTGCTGCTGCGGAGCAGGAGAGGGCGAACCACTGGGCTCGCGTTGTATGTGTCGCTGCTGAGACAGAGACCCCAAATGAAGTTGCGAAGATGGTGGAGTTACAGCTGGTCCAGAGCGCTGCCGCGATGAGCGCAGCCGTTGGTGCTGCAGCTACCACACCGGCATTGCCGACAGTGTCTGCAGAGGCGACATCGGCTACCCTCGCCGCGTTTCCATTCAGCGCTTCCGGTGAAAATCAACTCTCTGTGAGCCTTAAGGAGACTGACACTCTTGCTGCTGCTTCCACCATGACGGTGACCGCAGAGTCCCCGCACGCGCCTGCAGTTACAGCGGTGGAGACGAGTTTGATTGGCGAGTGGTTCTACCTGAACGAGCGCCGTCTGCGCTTCTGGGGCGGCGAGGCCATCAGCGGCTCACACTGCGTGGCCAGTGTGCTTGCACCACCGCTGTCGGAAGAGGAGGCGCTTGCGGCCAAGGCAACGGCAGCAGTGGCAGCCGCTGCAGGAGCCACCGAGGCCCACACACCGCCTGACGCAGTGATCACCACAGCCCGTTACGTGCACTTTTTCTCCACTCTGGAGCGTGACGTCATTCTCGCGAAGAAGATCAACACCCGAGGCAGGTCGATCCCGACGGTAATTCGGCAGGAGGAGGAGGTGACGCGCTGGTGGCTGCCGCCGAGGGCATCGGTCACGCTGACGCTCGAGTTCTGCAGTGATCACGTGGGACCCTACACGGAAAAGTGCCTCTTTGGCGTTGTTGGCACGTTGCAGCAGCTGTGCCTCACCGTCTCCGCCACAGTGGCTCTCTCCGACATCAGCCGAGATCCGAAGGACATTTTCCCCGTCGTCAAGGCTCGCGGCACGTCAATAATTGGCGGCGTTGAGTCGGGCCAACGGTTAGCAAAGGTGTACGTTGCCTCCAAGAAACTATTCGACTTTGGGCCGCTGCTCATTCCACCGCCGCCAGTGCCGAAGAGCCACCGCCGCAGCGTTGAAAAGGGTAGCGTGAGCTCGTCCCCGTCGGCAAGTGGGTCGGGGCGCGGTGGCAACGCGGGTGGCAGCAACTACAGCCACAATCACAGTAAAGTGCAACACCCCTACGATAGCGCGCTAGGTGAGGAGACGCTTACGTTTGTGAACCGTGAGGCAGGTGAGGCGGAGGTGACGCTGTCGTTCCTCAACGAGAAAGAGAAGACGTTTGCGGTAACCCCGACGAGCTTCGTGCTAAAGCCTGGTGCCTCGCAGCAGGTTACTCTGCGCGCGACGCCAGACAAGGTGGGTGACTTCATCAACACGCTGCTGGCGTGCATCAAGGACAATCCACTGCCCTGGAGGACGGAGGTGATGTGCACTGGGGCGCGGCCGACGCTGACAGTCAACGGGTGCAAGGATGTGGAAGTGAACTTTGGGCGCCTCGTGCTGAATCGAAGCGTGACCAAGGTCTTTTCGCTTGTCAACGAAGGACTGCTGCCGCTGGAGTGGAAGCTGGTGCCGATTTCAGATGGCACGACAGTCCGCGGCACCGGGAGCGGTGGTGGCGGGGGAGGAGTTGCTGGATCCAGCGCAACGGCGGTGGCTCAGTGGCCAGCAGAGCTGCAGTGCTCCGCAATGGAGGGCGTTATCAAGGAAGGCGGCATCTACACGTTGAGCATGACCTTCGCGCCGACCCACCCCTGCCTCTACACGCGCAGTATGCTGTTTATGGTGTCGGACCCGGGCCATTCTCAGCAGGCTGTGTACGAGTCGGTGCCGATCAGTATCAAGGCGGAGGGCTACGACGTCGTGCTGGAGTGGACACGCGAGATTGCGCTTGGTGTGCTGCACGTTGGGGAAGAAAGGCGCGAGATGATCCGCATTCTCAACAAGGGCCCGTACGAAGTGGGCTATCAGCTGAAGCTGCCGAAGCGACTGCAGAGGTCAGTGACGCTCTCCAGCCCATCCGGCACGCTGCGAGGCATGGTCGGCTTCAAGGACGCGGCTATCGCCAACATCGACGTTGTGGCCTGCCTGGAGAAGGAGGGCGAGCTGCCGGCGAGGCTGTCCCTGATCGAGGTGGCGTTCTTCGACGTTGAGAAGAAGGAGCTGCTTTACCCCGTGCAGAGCATCCCGATCACTGGGGAGGCGTGGTACACCAAGTACACGGTGCAACCACCGAGTGTGAACTTTGGCTCCTGCCTCGTTGGCCAGCCGCGCGAGAGCACATTTGAGCTGCGCAACACAGGCGTTTTCCCCCTGGAGTACTCGCTCTTCAACTACCGCGATGCTGCTGCTACTACTACTACTGTCGCGAGTGGGAGCGAGACCGGGGCAACAGTGGCGAATGTCGCCGACTCGGCTACTTCGGCTGGTTCGGCGGCAGCCACAGCCGCTATGCATGCTCTCTCTGCCAACGCCAAGAAGTCGACGAAGGCTGCGAAGGGAGGCGAGATGGACGTCGCTATTGGCGCCTTCACGTGTCGCCCATGTCGGGGAATCATCCCCGCTGGTAGCGCGCAGACTATCACTGTTTCAACAGTCCCTGGCAAGCAGAGCCGCACTCACGAGACGATCGGTGTGCGAGTCCTGCAAAGTGGCCCCGAGTTGGAGCGGTACGGCACTCCGGTTGAGGTATCCGCCTACCCGGCGATGCCGTCGATCGCCGCCGACCTCACTTCGAGCGCCGATATCGAAACCATCTTTGAGGAGCAGCGCGTCGTATACCGCCTAGATCAGCTGGCGAAGGGTGTGTGCGCTTACTGCAAAGAGGAGCGGGTCTTTTCCTTCGGCACGACTCTTGTGGGGCATCGCAGCGAGGAGCGCTTTCGCATTGCCAACAGCAGCCCACTTCCTTGCACTGTCGTCGCGCTTCTCGAAGAGGCCACCGCGACCGGATCCAGCGGGAACATCAGCGGCGGTAACGCGGCTCGTGGAAACGCGAGCGCCACGAGAAGCGGGTGCAAGCTTGCCACAGGTAGCGGTGGCAGTGGGGGCAACGCTGCAGTAGGTGGGGTAGGCAGGATGGAGGGGTTTGATCTCTCCTTGGCTGGCAGCGGTGCAGCCCTCGCGCAGACGAGAACAACGACCGTCAAGATGGTGCTGCCGCCGTATGAGAGCCGTTTCCTCACCATCGGCTTCACCCCGGGCTCACTGCGCCGCTTCCAAGGCCAGCTTGTGGCCACAGTGGAGAGGGTCGCCACCTCAAGCGATAACGGGGCGGAGCCCGGGCAGCAGCTGTGCTTTGGTCTGTGCGGCGAGGGCACCCTACCTAATGTAGAGGTCGAACTGCCACCGCGCCTGCTGTCATCTGCGGCGCCGTGGAGCGGCGGCAGCAAGTCTTCTGGCGTGTACGTTGGATCAGCGGAGCGGGTGCACCGCCGTACAGACAGCGGTGGCACCAGCAGCGAGCGTAAGCGAGGCCCGCGCCGGGGTGGCAGCTCAGGTGGAATTAGCTCCCCATCGCTGAGCGGACAAATCGATGGTTACGCGGTCAGTTCCACTGTCGCGGAGGTGCTAGAGCTTCCCTTGACGCGTGTCGGCGCCGTCGCGTCGCGCAGCTTCACGCTACGGAATGTAGGGTGCGTGACGACCGAGGTCCAGCTCGAGCTTATGCCGACTGGGGGGGATGGCGATGGTGCACTGAGCTCCGCCTTTACGGTCACCACCAGCGGCGGCGCCGCTGGCAGCACCGTCAAGAAGCACCGCTGCGCCTTGTCGCGGAACAGGGCCGAGCTCTTTGTGCCTGCTGGCCAGTCTGATGTCGTTGAGTTGGTGTACGCGCCGACACAGATTGAGACGACGGCGGCACGGTTACGCGTGTTGCTGCGAGAAAACCCATTTGAGGAGAAGGAGGTGCACGTCCTTGCCCATAGCTTCGACAGCCCCATCTCCTTCGACGGCATCGACCCGTCTAGCCCGGACTTCTATGACGTTGGAGATTGCTGGGCGGGTGTCGACAAGAGCTGCACCTTCACCGTTCGAAACAATACAGCGTCGCTGGTGCGCTACGAGTGGCAGTATCCGAACGACGTTGTGCGTATGGTGCCTTCCACCGGACACCTCAGCGCCGGTGCCACGCGGGAGATCACGGCGGTGGTGCGCACAGACTTGCAGAACCTTCACCAAGTCGCGCATTGCAGCGTTCATGTCCAGTCCATTCAGTTGCTGACCGGTGCGCTGGGAGGCGGACTTGTGCACTCCAGCATCAGTGGCGGTGGCACCGCGTCTGGTGGTGCTGGCGGCGGCGCAGCCCCAACCACTGGGGCTACAAACGCGGCTATCACGGAATGGGACAACTCAATGCAGACTCCGAAGTGGGTCCTGCGCGAGGACGACATCGTTACGAGCGCCTCCGCCACCGGAGCACACTCGACAGCTGCGACGGCCGCGTTTCTGTCCACTGCCGCCTCCATGGTTGGCCGCCGCAACTTGAAGCAGGTCATGGAGGCGCTGCCGGAGCCACCGTACGTCCTTGTCGACGCTGTCACCGTGACACAGCCTCTCACGCTGGGGTACAGCTGCAGTGTGCCGACGTACCAGTGCCAGCTGGTCAACGCGGCAACCGGTGCGGTGACAGACCTGAAAGCGATTTCTTTCGAGCACACCTATCTGATGCAGAAGCGTGTGGCGATAGTGCGAGTAACCAATATAGGCAGCGTGGGACTGCCTCTGACGTACTGCATCGCCACCTCTGGCGAGGTGAAAGGGGCGGCAACGCGGGTCGTATCGCAGCAGGATTTGGCATTACCATACACTCGGCGCGGCGACAGTTCAGCGACGACGACTGGCATGGCCTCTAGGGCTTCTATTGCCGCTCCTGCTCTTGAGAATGGTGCTGAGGCGTTGCACGTGTCGTTGGACTACACGGCCCCCACCTCTGACTTTTCTGTCGTGCGGTCACCGACGTCTTGTGCGGCGAGCGTCGTACCGCCCGGCGCACAGGTCGACCTCCACGTCGAGTTCACCCCTCGTTCCGTCGGCCTTATCACGGCGGAGCTAATCTTGTCGATGCCACACAGCGACCCTGCAGAGGTGCGCGTGCCGTTGCAAGGCGTAGCGGAGTGCCCACTTGTCCACTTCAACGTCCCACCTACTACATACCCGGACACGCGCTCGGTGGCAACCAACGGCAGTGTGGCCAACAGGGCCCATGACACGGTCGTTGTGGAGTTCCTCGCCCGCGGGCTCCACACGAAGGCCATCGTCAAGTTCTCCGTAGTGAACCCGACAGCAACGGCGTATAGTTACGAATGGGTCGAGGAGGGCATGGGGCGCAGGGCAAGCGCCGGCGGCGGCAGCAGTGGTGCCAGCGGCGGCTCTGTGTCGCCGTTCCGCTGCCTGACACCCATCGGTGTGATTGCCGCCGGGCGCCAGGCTGAGGCGACCTTTGAGTTTTTCGCGGACACCCTGGGGATGCGGGAGTCGGCCTGGTCCTTCCAGATCCCCGGCCGTGCTACGATCCCGTTCGTGCTGGTCGGCACCGCGGTCGAGCCGAATGTGTACTTTCATGCGAGCAAGGTAATCTTTGGCCACGTGCTGGTCGGCACCCAGGCCGAGCAGACGGTTGTCCTGGAGAACTGCGACGACATCCCCTTCACCTTCTCATGGGATAAGTTGTCGATGGAGGGGACGTCATCGTTCTTGTCTGTCAGGCCGCTTCGTGGTAGCATCGCCCCGCACGAGCGGCTCTTAGTCACTGTGACGTTCTCGCCGCAAGACGAGGTGGAGTACAACGTGCCGCTCCGCTGCGCGGTGAAGCGGTCGAGCGTTCCGCTCTCAATCAACATCAAGGGGGTCGGCGTGAGCGTGCACGACTCGCTGCAGGTAGAGCCGATCGAGGATGGGGCGGAGCCAACGCTCGTGGTGCGCGGCCAGCCGCTTATGTTGAATCTCGATCGGGTGCAGGTGCACTCAACGATCGTGCGCCGCTTTGCAATGCGCAACACCGGCTCCCACCCATTTCACTACAGCGTCGAGGCACCGGAGAACTCCTCTGTAACCCTGGAGGGGATGGAGGGCGAGATTGCCGCGAAGCAGACGGGGGTGGTTGTGTTTCAGTACCACCCGACGTGCGAGGAGACGCTGAGGCAGTTCCGCCTCCTCTTCCGCATCGAGGGCAAGGTCGCCTACAAGGTCAGCATCAAAGCCACGGCCTACTTGCCCCGGCTGCAACTCAGCTTTGACCACTACGACTTCGGACCTCGATTCATTTCAGCGTACAACAACGGACTAGCGACGGGGTTGCCAGATGCTTGCGCCTCTCTACTGCGGAGCTCCTCCTCGACGGTGGTGTCTGGGGCCGCTGTGGCGGTGCTGCAGCTTACTAACCTCGAGTCAGAAGTTGTCACCGTCGATTGCAGCGTGTCTGGGCAGAACGCATGGTGTCGCCTCGACAGCACGACGCTTGTGGTGCGTCCCAAGGACTCGGCGCGGCTGCGGCTTACCTTTGTGCCATCTGAGGTCCGCCGGTACGATGACAGTCTGCGTCTGTGTTTCAACGGCCTTCACACTGTCCTCATTCCACTCGCCGGTGAGGGTGTAGTGCCGCGCGTCGAGGTGGTCAATCCGTTTGCAAAACTTGGCATTGTCCGCATTGGCGAGACGCGGCAGACAGAGGTGAAGCTGCTGTGCCTTAGCAAGATCCCGACCCCGATATCGTTTGCGCAGACCATGGTCGACGACCTTCTGCAGAAGGGCTTCTCCATTTTCCTGCCAGGACAGGCGCCGGCGGCAACCGCAGCAAGCGGACTGGCGATGCTGCTGAAGCCGAAGGAGAGTGCGACGGTGGTGTTGTCTTTTGCGCCAAAGCAGCGAATGGGCGGGTTCAGCAGGGAGGTGAAGATGCTCGTGTGCGGGGTGGAGGTGCCATTTTTGTCTCTCAGCGGGTCGTGCGCCGATGCGGAGGTGCACCTGGACACGTCGGTGCTCTTGTTTCGCGATGTCGTGGTCGGCGCCTCGGCGACGCGACGAGTGTCCATCCTCAACAGCGGCGACATCTCGCAAAAGTTCTCGTGGGTGAGCAGTCTGCAGAAGCTGCGACCGCAGGGTGAATGGAGCATTGTTCCGTCCTCCGGCTATGTCAGAGCCCACACGGAACTGACCTGTGAGCTGCGGTACACGCCGAGCTTGCCGAAGAAAGGTAACGCCACGACAGCCGCAGCAACAGGGCCGTCAGCGCCAGTGCAGCAGAGTTTGATCGTGGAGCTGGACAGCTCACCTAAAATTTTACTCACGATCGAATCGAGCTGGGTCGCTCAACCGGCGGCTACAGAGACGGTTCACTTCGCATGCCGCGCACGCGAGACGGATGTGAAGCTGATCGAGGTGTACAACTCGTCAGATGCCCCATGGACAACAGAGCCTGTGCTGGACAACTTGCTTTGGACCTGCCCGACGCAGCTCACGCTGAAGCCAAAGACGAAGACGATGGTGGCTGTTACGTATCAGCCGGTGCGACCAACCTCTAACACAGCAGTGGCATCCGGCAAATCGTGCAGCAACGCGTCGAGTGACTCCACAACCGACATGCCGTCATCAAAAGACAAGGCAACCCTCTTCATTCCTCTTCCCGACGGCACTGGGCGATGCGTAGCGCTGGAGGGCACCGCTGAAGCTCCTGGGTTGGCGTGCCCGGTGCAGGAGTACGACGGTGTTACGCAGGCTAGTCTACCTCTCTACTTCCAGGTTCGCAACTGGTCCGCCACAGAGACTGCCCGCTTCCGCCGAGAAGTGGAGTGGAACTCGGTGACCCAGAGGGGCACCGACGAATCGAACCAGTCGACTGAGCAAGTTTCTAGCCTGATCCGCATCGAGCAAGCTGAGGTCGACGTTTGTGCTCGAAAGAGTATCTCGAACGCGCGCTCTGGCCGACTGAGCACTCGAGTCGCAACAGCGCCGACAGCTTCCCCGGCGCAGAACGTGATCGAGCTTCCTCCCGGCGCTTCGCGAGAATCGGTGCTAACGGTGACTCCGTTGTGCGATGGTGTGTACAAGGGTACGGTGCGCTTTGTGCCAATTGATGGCCCTGGCGTCACCGCGGCAGCTGAGGCCGTGCAGTTCTACGAGTTTGTCATCCGCGTGCGACCTGTAGAGGTGTCTGTGCCGTCGACTGTTGACCTGCACGCTGCCCTGCGCGAACTGGCGAGTTTTGCGATTCCACTGACAAACCCCCTGTCCAAACCGGCTGTCTTCAAGCTTGAGGTGGGAGCTGCGGACGGCACTGCATCAACGACCGCCGCGAGCGCCGCTCTGGAGGCGTTTACGTTTCCATCGACCTTGACGGTGCCAGCGCACAGTCACGTGCAGGCGCCGGTACAGTTTTTCCCTCTTATCCCAAGACCGCCGGCGATGCTGCGGTGCACCGTGACGTCTGCTGAACTAGGTACCACCGCTGTCTACAACTTTCGACTCTTGACCACGTGCGACGTCGCGGCACCGGAGCGGATGACTCGGCTAGTCTGCCCTCTGGGGCAGCACACAAACTTTGTCCTGCGCTTCACGCACTACTCCAAGACAAACACCGATTTTTCGATCCGCGTCGGTGGCGAGGCGTTAGGGAAAGGTGCAGCAACGTTCACGCGAGTCGGTGCGAGCGGCGGCGGCGGCCAAGGGGCGGTGGTAAAGGTGAACGCTTGCCCGCCGTCGCCAGCCACGTCCACCTCACTGGTCCCCAAGGGGCAAGAGGTGGTGGCGGAGTTTAGCTATGAGCCTTCTGAGCTTGGCGAGGTAGCTGAGACGATCGAGTTTGTCTCTGCTGTCGCTGGTGTGTACACGTTCCCGATTGTGGCGAGCTGCACATGGCCTGAGCGCCAGGGCCCCTTCGTGATGCGCTCAGGCCAAAACGTGCAGCTTCCCTTCAAGAACGTCTTTAGTGATCCGGTCGCTATTGCGGTGACGTCGGACTCGCAGTTCTTCGTGCCATCGCGCAAGACGGAGACAATCGCGCCGCACAAGACGGCGAACGTGATGGTGCAATGCAAGCCGGAGGAGGGTGTTGAGGTGATGCGAGGTCGCATTACTATTACATGCGTGCCGCCTGGCAAGCAGGCGCCAAATCAACCCCAGCAACCGGTACAGTGGGTGTACTACGTCGAGGCAACCAACGCGCACGACCGTAGCGGCTCCTCGAAGCTGTCCAAGGGCAAGAAATGAGGCCTCCCAACGAAGCATGGCGTACGTAGGACATCCACCTTTTCGCTCACTTTGTGCCTACGTGTGGACTTGCGCGTGGTGTGCGATGCGGGTGGTGCCCCTCTTCTGCCTTCCCACTGCTCAGTTGCTCATTTCTACTCTCGCTGTATTTCTTTTTCTTTTGTGTGCCTCTCTTCGTGGGTGTATGTGAATTGCGGTCGGACGTGGCGCTGGCGCCGCCGTCGGGCAAAGAGGAGAGAAGGGGGAGGGCGTACTGGCTGGCGTTGACAGACCGGGAAGACTACTCGACAAGTGCGAATGGGCGCTGTCACTGTTGGGTTTGGGCTAGGAAAGAGTTGTGTTGCTGACAAACTGCTCGAGCTGAGCGCATGAAGTCAAGAGGTGGGGCCACATCTTGTGACGTCATCGCTCGACTCGCTCACTTGCCGTTCTTTGTTTGCCTCATCCTCTTTCTCCTCCTGTAGCCTCCTCCTCCTCCTCTGAGCCGCATATCCGCATTTTGTTTTTTCCTCGTGTGCATGCGTGAGTGAGTGAGTATCGCTTGACTCTGCTGTCGAGTGCGTTGGGGGTCTTCCCGGTGTTTTTGTGGTGGCCTCCTGCTCGCCTTTCCTCAGCCGTGAGCGCCTCGCTTGTTGTGTCGTCGTGGGTATTTATTGATTTCTTTCCTTTTCTCTCCTGATGTAATGGCCTTCATCCCCCCCTTCTACTCGCACCCGTGCGCACACCCCGTGGTGAGTCTGCCGCTCTGCCGCTCCCTCTCTCTCCCTCTCGTTCTTCTCTTTTACTTCGATGTAGCGGCGCTTCTTCTTTCACGCGTTCCCCCTTTGCAGTTGTGCGTTGATGTGCGTTGTGCTTTGCGATTTGATGTACATGTGTAGTGGGTAAAGGGAGACAGTGTTGGGGTTGATGGGGGGGGACGAGGGTGACGCTCATGTGATGTTGCGAGACTGGCTGTCTTTCTGCTCCTTCTTTGTCGCTCCTCCTCATGTTCTCCTCCCCCACCTCTATATGCGGATGTGTGTCAAGCGTCCACCCTTTTTCTTTTCTTCCCCACTAAGAGTTCAATCGCACTCAGAACAAAGCAAACACTCACAAACACACAGTGATGTATCCGTCAGAGCATCTGCACACTCTGCCGCGCAAGAGGTGTAGTGGAGCCACATAGAAGGCAGCGACAACTTGCAAAACTGATTACACGCCGGAAGGGCGGAGTTGTGAGGCGGTGTTCACGAACAGACGTCTCGTACCACGGAAGGCACTGCTGATGTCGTCTTTTTCTAACCTGCTCTTGAGTCACCTACTGCGTGCACACTGAGTACAGTGGTTTGCTGCCCCCTCTGTGTGTGTCATCTTGGGAGTGGGGGATAACCGACCTCTGGCCACGTGAAAATGGGCCCGTATCGTTTTCTTTGTATCATTGCATTCTGTGTTCGCACCTCAAGCACAGGTGCTTTGGTCCCTACAGCTGCATGCCTTCCTTTCTCCATCCTTCAACCTCTCCCCGTCTTCCTTCCGCGCTCTCACTGACCGGTGCATCACTTTGCTGATGTGTATAAATTTCTGCGCTGTTAATTACTTCGCCTTTTCTGCCCTTCCCGGACCTTTTTTTTTCCCACGAGTCGAGTCCACATTTTCACACACACACACACACACACACGGGCAATCAAGCCCGCGCAAACCGCACCAACATAGCACTCCGGTTTCCTGGTGACTGTCTTCCCTAGTGCGTGTGTGCGCGAGTGCACTCCTCTCCTCGTAGCTCATAAGTGGCGAGTGGGCCGCAGGTCGTCGGGGCTCCGTGTAAGATGCAGTATTCTTCGCTGTCACAGTACCCTAGTCGACCTTCTCCCCGAGTGCTGTCGCTGCGAAACCCATTGCTGCACCGATCTCTTTTCTTTCTCTCTGCGCACCATGCAGACTAATGCGCTGGAGCGCATCCGGGCATTGGAGGCAGACATTGAGCGCTGCATCGACTCTATCGTACAGCAAGACTTGTTTGCGGACTCCATTAAAAACGAGAGACACCGCATTCTACTTGACCACTTTACTCTGCAGCAGGCTGGCATCGTTCGCTACACTGCTGAGAAACTCCTCGACGTGTACTTGGACGAGGATGACATTGTGCAGGCTCAGAATGCACCGGCGGACAGCCCAGATAGCATCGCGGCGGCGGTCAAGGAGTTCGAGGCGAAGATCGCCGACATCCGTGAGTATCACCACACTTACCGAGATCTGCCACCCGTAAGGGATGAGCTCGCCGTGCCCAACCCACGGCTGCTTGATGACGTCTTCACTGTCCAAGAACGCTACGGGGCCTGCTTTGACGTGGACGCGCATTACAACCGCTACAGTGCCTTCATGGTGTACACAAAGTCGCTTGCGGAGGGGTGTGCGTCGGCATCAGCGGCTACAAAGAAGGGGCTGGCCCCACTGGTGCCGTCCTCACTTCTCAAGTGGTCTTCGATGTGGCCTGGCCGATTGGATTTTTTCAGCTTCACAAAGGCACTGCCACAGGTGCTGCTGCATGAGGTCGAGGCACACCGCAAGGTTGTGGGGTTTGCCCTCTACAAAACCTTTGCTGCGGAGCTGCTAACCTACCTGGAGGACTTCTATCATCGTATCCACCCTCTTAAGCCGGTCGCGTTGGAGCGCCTCATGACGGAGGTGGAGAGTGATGCGGAGAAGTACTGGGCATCCCTTCTAGAGAGCAAGGCGGAGGTGACTAGCATCGCGGCGGCCGTATCCTCAGAAGATGACCAAACTGATGTGCAAGATGCAGATGGCGAGCGAGCGAATGACAGGGAGGCAGGCGGCACAGCTGGGTCGTCATCCAAGGGCAGAGCGGTGGCACCGGCACGCATTGCGGTAGAGAACAAGGTTGCCTGCGGGCTTACAATCCCGCCATCGCTGCGGCACCAAGTCAAGAAGTTTAGCCTATGGCCGCTGCCCTTGATAGAGAAGGTGGTGCAGGGCGTAGAGCAGGCGAGCGACACTTCTCACAGTGCTGCTGCATCCGCGTCTATGTACCCTGCGAGTCTCGCTGATGTCAAGATGGTGTGCATTATGGAGGCCAAGGCCGCCGCTCTGTTGCAGTCGCTCCTTTACACCACCTTGGAAACGACCAACAAGACGCTGCTGCGCGACTACAGCCGAACCATCGAGGAGCTGGAGAATGACCGCGAGGTGGCTGAGCAAGAATTTCTCAACTCACTGGGGGAGGTGCGCCAGAACTCGGCCGACACAATGGAGGGCACCGTGGCCCACGCGGCGGAGTATAACTTGAAGCTGGCTCTCGCGGACAGCAAAGGCAGTGGCCGTGGCCAGCTCGGGAAGACGAGCGCGCTGGCGCCTGGCGTGCCAGCCCCCACTGCACCAGAGCTTGTGTTGGAGGAGGAAGAGGAGCAGCTGATTGGTGAGAACGGCGAGCCCATTCCCCGCTGGCTCGCACAGCTGCATCAGCTGGACAAGATGTTCCGCTGTGACGTGTGCGGTGGCGCCATCTACAAGGGCCCGAAGGTGTTTCGCGAGCACTTCGGTGCGGAGCGTCACGCGGAGGGTCTGCGTCGCCTCGGCGTGACGCACCACCTAAAGAGCTACGAAGGCATTACTTCCATTCGCCAGGTCGTCGAGATGCGGGAGCGGCTCACCGATGGAGAGGGCAGCTTTCGAAAACGACTGCGAGACAACACCGATAACGAAGAAATCCAGGATGCTCGCGGTCACGTGGTGACGGCGAAGGAGTATCTGCGCCTGCAGCAGCGTCGGCGCTGATCACCATGCTTAACCAGCTCTGTTTCGTAGGAGTTGCGCGACAACGAGCAAGTGAAAGAGAAGGAAGAGCGGTGTGAGGGACGAGGTGCCATAGCGTACTTGTGGTCTCGCTGCGTACAACACGCTTAGAAGTGAGCTTTTTTTGTTTTTCTTCTCTCTGGATGCTCGTGGTGTGCGTTGCCGTCGCGGTGAGATGGACCCATGCGGAAGCAGAAAGGGCCTTGACACATCTTATGTAAGCTCTCGGCCCTTCGACATGCCCCGCTAGTTTCCGTTAACGCTAGAAGAGGTGGTGAGGTGCACAGTTCAGGTTCAGCCCCTAAGAGAGAAACGAACGAAAGCAACGGGGCGAGTCCACACACGTCTCTTTACGCCTACCTTAGGTGAATAGAGAGATGGGAATCTGCAGAATCAGTGCGCCGGATGGTACCTACGGTGCTGCGGAAAGAAGGTCTATAGGTATGCGTCGTCGTGCTGACGAGAATATCATGATGTGCCGCAGTTCATGCAGTCCCCTATGCGCGTTGATCCCTGGCTTTCGCACACCGAGGATGGCTTCCGAAAAGAGGAAAAAGGCTCTTTCGCTTGAAAATTCTGCAGACACTGCACACTCCGACACGGCTAATGTGTACTCTTCAGCCTTGCGCTTCAACATTCCTCCCTCATTGACCTCTCGTTCGTTTGTGGTGTACGCGCCCCCCTTTTTCTAGTGTCTTTCCGGTCTTTCAGCGCGTGTCCTGTGCGTTCTTGACCACTTCGTTGTTTGTTGTCCACACACGCACACACGTGTATGCGGTCAGTGGCTGCAGCTGAAACTGTTGCCGCGCCTTCAGGACCAGAGACGTCCATATACGTCTGCGCTTCGGTGCTTTCTGTTTCTTCCTCTGCCGGCTGCATCTCGTGCGCCCACATGAGTCAGTCGTCATTGGCATCATCCACGGCATCTGAGGATGCGTCGGCGTCGCCATCGACCGACAGCTGCGACATTCTTCCTGCTTCGTCGTTGTCAGCACTGACGGATGCGGAGGACACTGCAGCAACTGCATCAGTGACTCTGTCCGTCTTCACGTGCTCTTCTGTTGATGGCGATGCCGACGCCGGTGCGCCACCCGTGCTACACGACAGCATGTGGTCTCTTGGTGCTCCACTAGTCAATTCTTCGGCCATCACAACAGTGATGGCCGTGGCTACTGATGTGCTGTATCAACCCCCCGAAGACTTGCCCAGTCTGCAGCCTCTGCCGAGCACTAACGCGGTCCAGCTGCGCGGATCGACCGCGAATGTGGCTGTCATGGAACACGAGAGCGGTACTGAGGCACTGCAAGCGGTTCAGTTCGTCTCGCTTTCCAACTCGCATGACGATCCTGGGAGCCTGGGTGAGGCCCTATCTTCGACAGCAACGAAGATACCGTCTTCCCCGGCGTTCTCTGGTCTGGTGAGCGATGCGTCGACATTGCAGCACGGAGTTGCAAGTTCGCTGCCCACGGCTACGCTGGCACCGCCAGCAGAATTCTCGGTCCTGTTCGTGCCGACTGTCGCTACGGACCCCGATCGTCCCAATGACATCCTTGCTCCCTCTCTGGCAGGTGCCTCGCTAGCCTCGTCTGACTCTTCGTCCTTATCGCAGTCGCAGGAGAGAGCCAGGACAACGCCCATCGTCGCTTGCGATTCCGCAGAAGCCACCACTAGAGTGGAGCACTTATGTATGGGTATCTCACTGCCTATTGGAGAGTCGGTCAGTTCGCCAGCGATATGCTGTACCACAGCATCCACCGGAGGCCAGAGCGCTGCACATTCGCAGCCATCCCCGCCATTGGCCGATCTTTCCATGTCTGCTATCACCCCTGATAGGAAAAACGCTGTGGTGCAGTTGCCACGGGTTGGGAATGCCGAAGGTGGTGTCTCAGGAGAGGAGGCACTTCTAGACTCGGCAGAAACCCACGTGGTGTTTGGTGACACTCGAATAGCAGAGCCTACCTTGTCACTCAGCTCTGTAACCGCCAACAGGCACGGTGGGGAGAGCCCACAAGCCGAGAGCGGGGCGGCATTCGAGGCGTCCACGAAGGCAACGCCGCTACTGACGCAACCAGCGGATGTGTCGGAGAAACCAACGTTACCAACTGCTCCAGCGAGCTCAGGCCTCGACGCTGCTCGGCATGACAGGAGTGCTCGCAAGTGGTGCGCGGCAAGTGCGGAGTCGCCGGCGACCCCGAAGGCTGCCAATGCGCCACCCGCTTCTCGAAAGCGTCGTCGAGTCTCGTTGATGAGCCCTCACCGACAGTCCCGTCTTCCCGTCGAACAGTCGGAGAGTGAGGAGAAGCTCACCGAGGAAGCGGAACCGGCCCCTTCTTTGTCTGCACATCCTGGGGGCGGCCCGCTTCTTGCGACAGCAGTCGAGTGCATGAGTACGGCTTGCGCGGGTGAGGGGACCTGCAAGCGATTCACTTGGGCCCAGACTCACGCACCGGCGACGGTGTCTCTCGCGGTGCGGGCGAGCGGTGACGATGGAGACCAAGAGGAAAAGAGGCAGGTTGTGCGGGTGCCACCCGGGGAGGCACACAAAAGAGACGCCGCTGATGTCGACGTTGGCAGTTCTTCCCTAGCAAATGAGCGAGTGGAACCCCTAAAGGATCTTCACAAGCCTTATGACCACCGCGCGCGCATAGCGTACGGAGCGCAGGCCGACTCAACAGCACACCCGTGTCCAAGGAATGCACCTCTGGTGACGAGTACCGGTCATGTTGGTGCAGATAGCGATGAAGAGGCATCCACAATGTCTCCGCCGCAGTTCTCTGTTGCGACAGGTGCGAGCGCTGCGACTGGTCGCACCACCGCCAACTCACTGTCAGTCAGCAACCTCACAACTGACAGCGCTTTAGCGACCTCGGGTGTGAACAGCGCCAGGTCGAAGAGGAGCCCTCGTAATGCACAGGGGACAACATCAGCGCCGCGCAAGGAGACAGTGTCAAAGGTTCTAACGAAGGAGGCTGTCACGCCTGCTCCTTCTCTGTCTGCCCCCTCCAAGCCAGTGCTGAACCTCGCCGGCGTTAACGTTCAGGCACTCCTGGCCGAAGGTACTGACCCTCCTCCCCTGTACACACGCCGCCAGCGTCGCACGCGCCGGAGGTCAGCCCTCGCCGAAGATCACCCGCTGTTTGCTGAGCACCGCGACTTGTGGGAGAACGACCCGTCAGGTCGCATCTTCCCCAGAGCACCGTTTGCTAGCGATGCGGACGTGCTCAACTCGCTGATCGAGTGGACCGACTCACCGGCGTTGGTGTACGCGCAGCTCCTGTGGCGCTACGTGCCGGGGCTATTTTTGCGCTTGGCGATGCACGACGGCGACGTTACGCCGTGTGTGAAGGTGGAGCCCAAGGTAGACGCAGACACCCGTATGAAGCAGGAGAAGATGGAATGACCGAGTTCTGTGCTTCGTCGTCATCTCTGCTGCGGCGGGGGGGGAGTGCACGGTGCCCCGATAACTGCGCGCTCGCGTGGACACTTGTCGCGGCACTCGGAGTACGCTGCTGCTTCGCCATCGTATACATTCTGGTTGCCTATTGCTTGAGTGCGGAGCAGCTTCGGTCGGGCAGACACTCGACCAGTGCATATGTCCTCCTCCTCTTCTGTTTTTCTGTTGGTTCCATGAATCATGGGTGACCTCCACAAACATAGCAAACGAGCAGAGCAAACAAAGCGCGCCAAGGCTAACGGCGACGCTGAACCGAGAGGCTCGTCCTCCAGTTCCTGGCACCAGATGCAGACATCGTGCACGCCGTTGGTGGAGCAATACGATGCACACACACACACCCCGACGTGGTGAACAGCACGGAGCCACAGCTACTTCTCTTCAGATGTAGGCTTCCTCTCTCCCGCATGTACATGTGCATATGGGGCCAGTGACGCAGTAGCGGCTGATTATCCGTGTGCTCTTCTAAATCCACCTTCTCTCTCTCTCTCTCGACATCACTTTACCGCCCTCTGTTGTTCTCTCTACTGTTCTCCTTCCTCGTGACATCTTCTCTCATTCCCATCTGCCGGTCTCTTTCTCTTTTGCCTGAGTCAGGCAACAACAACAAAAAAAAGCAGCAACAAAAAGGAAGATTGACGCTGCCCAAGCTCGACAGTGTCGAGTCGCCTTGCTCACAAGCGACAAGCGGCTTTAGTTTGCATTATTCCTATCCGTCATCGTTGCTCTCGCCGCCTGTGTTCGTGTGTGTACACACACAAGTGAGCCGAGGCGCATACCCACAAGGGCGAAGACAGCGCGGCGGGTATGTCCCAGTAAGACGCTGATTGCCCAATTCCCCCCCTCCTCTCTCCTTTCCGCGCTCACCTTCATCTCCGCTGCTGTTGCCTTTTCTTTCCCTTTCCGCCTTCCTACGTTGCTTTACTGCAAGTTAGTACGCACGCACCCGCATCCGCACCCGCAGTCTCCCCTCGTGCGTGTCTTGCGTAACTTCATTGGTTTTGTTTTCGTTTGAACTTTTTTCTTTTTCTTTTTTTTTGCCTTCTCCACCCGTCGTTGTTGCTTTTGCAGCTTCCTTCTCTCCCCCTCTCTCCTCCTCCTCCTCTGTGCAGCTGCAGCTGCTGCTGCCGGTGCATTGTGCCTCTTTCTGGGTGTGCTCCTCTCTCTCTCTGTGTGTCGCAGAGGGGGGGGGGGGGGGGGGGAAAGAACGTGGCCGCAGTAGCCTACCCATATACAGTCAGAGCTTTAGCTCCGTTGCTGAATTTTCTGTTTACTGTTTCTTCTTGGGCTTTCAGCATCCCCTTTCTTTCCCTTGCTCTCTTTTTCTCTGTTTTTCTTAAAGCAGTGTCAAAGATTCTCCCCTGCGTCCTTCTCTCTGTTGTGCTGCGCTGTTGTGTGTGTGTGTACTCGCCTGTGTGTTGTCTAGTGGTTTCGTGCAGTGGTGTATGTATATCACTCCGTGCAGAGATACTGGACGGCTGCTGCTTTCCCCTTTTTCGCTCCCCCTTTTTTTCCTTTTCTTTTATGTACTTTCGGTTCTCCGAGTCTGCACACTTTCGTGGGCCCTCTTAGTTCCGTCTCTGTTTGCGTTCCCCACCTCTGCTCCTGTCTTATTGCCTCGCTTCTTTGTTGCTCTGCGGTGCTCACGTCCTATTTTGCCCCACCCCTCCTCGTTAGCGTCACCCCCTCTCCTACCCCCAACACCTCAGCCGCTCTGATTTTTTCTTTGCGCTCTCTCTCTCTTTCGTTGTCTCTCTCACGTTGGTTGCCTGCTCAGAGTTTGTTTGTTTCTTTCTTTGGTCTTTGTCCTCGACTTGATTCATCTTTTGGGAGTATCTGGGCTGAGCACCCACACTCACACGTGCGCGCGCACAAATCAACCAACCAACCACCAGCCAAAGCATTGCGTGGGTCTTTGTGTGCGCGTGTTTGCATTTTTGTTTTGCTGTTCATCTCTCTGTCTCTCGTCGTCGTTCAAATTTCTTCTCGCTGTTGTCACCCCCTTTTTTTTTTGACTGTTTGTACTTCGTCCGGTCTTTTCTTTGTACACCCCGCCCCCGGCTCTGTTCAGGGCTGCGGTTTTTGCTCGCCCTTCCATCTTTCTGGTGACTCGTATTCGCGTGTCTCCTACGCGTACTTCGTCTCCTACCCCTCCTCTTACTCGCTGTATGGTGTTAGTTGCAGGTACGTGCTGTTGCTGCTGCTACAGAGTTTCACTGCTTGATAGAGAACGCTCTCTCTCTCTTTTTCTTTCCTTTCTTTCTGTTCTTCGGCTGCTACTCTCAGTTGACCTTTCGTTATATAATTGTATTGCGCACTGGCGTACGAGTCTCGACCACGCATACGCTCCTCCTCCTGCTGCTGAGCTTTTTTTTTATTGGCACATTGCTGTGATAGCACTGTGCCAAGGCCTTCACGAGAGCACGACCTGAAAAAGGGGGTGCACTGGCAGCGCACCCCCTCCTTCATTACCTTCACCCTGTGCCTCCACGCGGTTCTTCACTTTGGCGCCTTTTTTCTCGTTCCTCTTCGTTTTGTTTTGTTTTGTTTCGCGAGGTCGCACACCACCTGCTTTCGTTTTCGGCGCGTGGTCTTGCTCGTCCGTGTGCACGTGTTGGCCAGTTACAAGTGACACGTACCGTCACGGCTTGCCGCGTTTTTTTTTTTAGCCGTTGCTCTACCTACCCACTTACCCACCTACCTTCCTGCCTGTCTCTCCCTCTCTCGTTAGTGTGTGTGTGTGTGTGACTTCTTTGTGTGTCACTGCTTCTTAGCTCGTTTCTCCATCATTCTCATCTTTTCCTTTGCGCTGGCGCTCCTGGAGTCCCTGCTGTTTTCCCTCGTTCTCTGCGTGCCAGCGCCTCGTCCGTCGGATCACCTTCGCGTTTCTTTCTGTGTTGTTAGTTTCTTTTTCGTTTCTCTCGGCACGTCACTCTCGTGAAAGTTACTCTGTCCACCATCTGGCGTGCCTCACGGCGCTACGTCGTGGCACCACACGAGGCACACTATTTACCCTTTGCCTAATAATAGGCGCTCGCACTGTCCTTCTATACACTCGCCAGCAGGCGTTGCGCTCATTCAGCGCTTCTGAAAGAGACACCGTCTGCGTATAACGGGATGGCCGATCTACTAGCAGCCACCGCCGCGGCGGATGTCACCACCACCGGCCGCACCGAAAGCCCTGTCACTGTCTCCCCGCCGACCCCGCCTCCGACAAGCTGCATCGGATCCGTGTGGCTTGGCGTCTACGACCGTGTGAGTCACACTCGCTTCCGCATCCACGTCGAGGATCCGATCTTCATATGCATCCTGAGCAATACAGTTGTTCCGGTTGCCGAGTCTGACGGCTCCCTGCCTTTCGAGATGCTAGAGTTTGTCGAGTATATCGATGCGTACGAGCGCGAGCGACTCCGGCAAGCCTACGCAGCGCGACACGGGGCGAACAGCAGCAGCTTTACAGCCATCAACACCGGCGTGAATGCAGTGAGTAGCAGCGGCACCGCTGGTAGCGGAAGATCTGGAGCGCATGGCGACACGGCCGTCGCAGCGACGGCGGCAGGATCATGTGGAGCGGGGGGAGTAGGATTAGGCTCCAGCGCCGTTCACAGCGGCGTCTCCGGTATTCCCTCCAGCGGAGGCCTCAACAGTGGCGCGCCGGTGCCACGAAAGCTTGAGGAGACGCTGCGTGAGACGCTGAGCGAGAACTCGGACTTCTTTTTCCGTGTATCGAGTGTGGCGTATCACCTTGACCCAAACACACAAGGCGCCTCAGCGTGCACGGCCGCTTCGGCAGGGGCGGCCTCTGGCGTAATCGGCAACGTCGGCGTCGGCACCCGCGTTCCCAGCAGAGGCGAAGGCCGCGCCTCTGTTGCAGCAGGTGGGGTGGCGTCTCTCTTCACAAACACTATCGCCGCGGCCTCGGCGACAGGGCCGCCACCACGACGCAACTACTCCGTGCACAGCGGCTACAGCGCCGCGTTTCATCTGTGCGGCCGGCTCTTCGCGGACGTGTACACGGACCACTGCCGCACATTGGCGCAGAAGATCGCGTGTGGGTTCTCTGCTCTGCACGTCGAGGACTGCGTGAAGTTCCGCAAGGCGGTGTGGTCCGGCTTCCATCTGAAGGCGCTTGAGCCATACCGCTCTGGTGCACGCTCCGAGTCAAACCTCGAACTGCGCTGGGTGAGCGAAAAGATCAGGGATGATCAGCACCTTTTCCCCTCACGCAGTGTGGCTCCGCAGCAGCAGAGCTCGGATGCGTCTCGACTCGTCGACGCCACGCTGTCCTACGTCGCCAACGCGCGCCTTCGTGTGAGGCCCGGTAGCGGCGTTGGGGGTAGCGCCAGCGGGAGCACCGGATCCAGTGGCACTGCAGGTGCATCTGGAGGTGGCGCTGCAGGCAAGGGCAGTGGCGGAGCCGCAGCTCGTGCGGCTGTCGGCAGCGACGCAGAGGAGAACGAACTGAACACGTTCGGCCTCACAAAGATGTTGCACAACCCAAGTTGGCAGAAAGATGACGAGTCGTCTGACTCATGCCCGAGCTGCGGACGCGTCTTTGTCAGCCTCTCGCGCCCCCTCGGCACCCGCGCTCACCACTGCCGCAGCTGCGGTGTTCGCCTGTGTGTGTTCTGCATCACCAAGCGGGCGCACTACTCCTTTGCGAAGCTGGCGAAACCCGGCAGCTCCGACGAGGCCGAGGAGCGCCTCGTCTGCGACACTTGCTATAAAGAATACGAAACCGTCAGCCAGCTGCACTACCTAGGCGCCCTCTTCGCGTTTGCTGGACTGGGGTTCAGCGACTTGGTGCTCTGCCGCACGGTGAATGAGCAGTGGCGCGAGGCCGCAGAGCTGTGCATCAGCGAGTATCGGCTGCTTCTGCACAACTGTGATGCTGACCTGCACTCTGTCAAGACACCGGTCGGCATTCTGCTCCAGAACAGCCTCTTTCTCCTGCTGGGCGACGGGCCGACGTCGTCTATTCCGGTAGTGCACCACCCCGAGGCGGCCTTGCTGCTGCTGAAGTTCATCGCGACGGAGAATCTGTGGGTGCCGGATGCCTCCTACTACTTCATTTGGCGACTGAGCAGCTCAGTGCTGAATCGCGCAGATACGGTTCTGACGACTCTGCCTAGTCTGTCGTCATCAGTTGCGCCAGTCGTGGAGTCAAAGCACCGCTCATTTCAGTTACCGGTGGTGCCCAATTTCAGCCACTGGCACCTCTTCTGCACCGCCTTCTGCTCTAAGATTGGCGCGAGCTACTTTTTTGTAAAGTGTGCGGAGCTATTGTGTGCTGCACCGGCGAAGGTGTACGACGCCTACGTGGCCAGCGCTCTCGAGCGCATGACGCGCGTGTACCTGAGCACGACGCCGCTGTGGAAGCGGTTGGCAGAGGCGAATCGGGCTACTGTCGCTGCCTTCACTGCCCGGACGTCGTCACCGCCGACGACGACACCGCTTCCCCTGCCAACGCTGTCCGACGTGACGGAGGGGCAGGTGGTCACAGTGTGGCTGCTGGACATGCTGCACAAGGACGCACTGGTACCCACGCAGCGTCGCCGCTTTCAGCAGGTGCTCGAGCGTGTCATTCCAGTCGTGGCAAACTCGAGCCTTTCCCTGGTGTTCATCATGCTCCTGTCGTTGCAGTCCACTTACTCGTACTACGGATACGATGAGGACCTGTTCGGCCTGTGGCGGACGCGCATTGTCGCGGAGGTAGGACGCAAGGACCCGGCGGCGCGCGACCGCGTCCTGGCGACGCTCGATTTCTTTAACGAGCTCGACCGCTTCTGCGCGCAGTCGTCGGTTGTGAACCAGACGTCGGTGGTGGGCTGGATCGTTGCGTACTGCAGACGCGGCGCACCAAAGGTATCCACATCGGCTACCGGCGCCAAGGGGGAGGCGGTGATGCCGTCGGCACGGCGAATCTATCAACAATCCCACATTGATCTTCCACATCCGATCCTGAACCCATTCAAGCCGTACATCATGCTCAAGTCGATTCGCCTCTCTGGCATCAAGGTGGCACCGAACGCGGCGAGCAAGCCCACGTGGCTGGCCTTCAGCACCTGGTCAGCCGCCGAACACCTTGCGCACGATGCCATGAAGCCAGTCAACAACTTTGGTGCCCGCACTGCACTGACAGGGGTGTCACACGCGGAGAAAAGCGCCGAGGGGCGGGCGAAAGACACCGAGGGAGGACCCAAGCCGTGCACTGCGCACATTACGTCTGCAACTGTCACGAGCTCGGTGACCACAGTTCGCGGCGTTTCGCCAGCATCACTCTATGACTCTTTGCCGCAGGAATGCATGTTCCTCTACAAGCGCGAGAACGTGGAGCGCGATCAGCTCATGTGTATCTCGTCCCGTCTGCTGCAGATGCTCCTATCGAGCGAGATAGGGAATGCGGAGATGCTAGACTACAGTGTGCTGCCGCTCTCGTGCGACTCGGGGCTTATTGAAAAGGCGGAGGGGCGCGAGCTGTCAAACCTGGACAACATGGACATCACCAGCTATGTGCTGTACCGCGGCACTCAGGGCTGCATCAACTTCCTGGCCTCCGCAAAGCTGTTTCTTCTCTTGAACTACATCTTCAGTATCGGCGACCGGCACAAGGGCAACGTGTTGATCGGCACGAACGGTGCGCTGCTCCACATCGATTTCCGCTTCATTTTTTCGGAGAAAACATTTGTGGAGAAACTGGCCCGCTCCACGGTGCGCATCGACGATGCCTTCCTGGCTGCCGTGGAGCAGTGTCAGCAGCGGCAGGGCTCGGCGAAGTGCGAGCCCTCTACAGTAGCCACTTCATCACGCCCTCGAGGCTGTGCCTCGCTGCCCGGGGCATCTGGTGGTGGCGGTTGTGTGTTGCCTGCGAACCCGGTCAGGGCACCAGAACCTTCCTCCGCCGAGATTCGTGCAGCTTTCTTCAGCTCCGCCGCGGAGTGGTTCGTGCACGTGCGCCCCTTTGCTGCGGTCTTTTACGAACTCTGGCTCTACGCCGTGCACCGCCACACGGTCCCGTACAACGACGGCGAGATGCTGAATATGCTCAACACGCTCTTTGACCGCCACGCGTCGCAAACCTCGAGCGCGTGCAAATTTAGCACGACCATGACGGAGTCTGTGAATGTGTGTCGTCTCAAGGACGTGACGCACTCCAGCGCCGAGGTGCTGCGCACCTTCGCAGATCAGGTGTCACGGAGAGTGTCGGAAAGCAGCGTGGACGCTGTGAAGATGATGGGGAGCATGTGGAGTAGCTGGTGGTCGCGCGGACGGTGAGTGCTCTCGCGTACGTGTGTCTTTGTCGTTGGAGATGTGTCTTAGTAGCAGGAGAGAATGTGGAAACAGGAAGGCTCGGGGGTGGGGAGGCACCAAGTTTGATACCTCTCAAACGTGAGGAAATACAGAGGGAAGCACTATATCGCTCTACCCCGCGTACACCGCCTCGAGAGTATTGGTTCTGTTCGCTTTCGTGTGCGCCAGCCAGCAAAATCGATTTTTTCTTTGCCCCTCTTCTAGTTTTCCTCGTCACCTTCTGCACAAGTTTGCCGGTGACACGTGCAGCGGGCGAGCTCTGCACCCGCTTCAGCGTGCACCGACAGGGAAAAAAAATCATTTTTTGTGTTTTTTTTTCCTTTGAGGCACACTTCCTCGTTTTCCCCATAAACGCTGCTTCTTTTCCTCTCTTCTCTCTTCTCTCTTCTCCTCTTTTCTTCCCCCCTCCCCCCCTCTCTCTCTCTTCGTCGACAAAGTAGACGCTTCCTAGAGTTTCTCAGACGCGTGCTGCTGAGAATGCGGTATGCTTGTCGTGGTGTGGGGCGTGATCATGTGGGTTACCCCCCCCCCGTCTCTCTCTCTCATGCGTTTTATATGTGTGTGTGTGTGTTGTTCTCGCTCCTTTCTTTTGGTTCCATCTCTGTATCAAATGTGAAGTGCGGACTCTTCATGGGGATCAAACGAACGCCCCCCCCCAAAAAACTGAAGAAGACTGAAAAGGGAAAGCTAGCAGAACAGCGCACGCAAGACTGCGCAGTTCTCACCATGAACCTCTTCTGCCGGTAGAACAGCCTCACTTAGCTGTTGCCTCGTGCTTTTATCGTACACCGCTTGCGGGATGAGGCCCATAAGCTGTTGCAGCGACATCCCTCCCCCTTCCTGTGTGCATGAAGGTGTGTGTGTGTGTGTATGAGGGACCTGTTCGTGAGTTGCTGATGCACCTCAGTACTGAGACAACAGGCCTCTTTCTCTCTCCTCATACGTTCACACCTCACCCTCTCCCGCTGTTTTTTTCTTCCGCTTCGCTTGACTCCACGCTGATCCGCCCGTCAGCGCTCAGCTCAACAGCGGTGCCATTCTTGCTGTTTCCCTCTGTTCGCCGTTCTCCAGCGGAGGAGTTGACTGCAACCGCAGAAGCAGCCACGCACACGACAAGAAACAGCGCCGAGGAAGGAGGATCGCACACCAGCCTACTGAGAAAGTCATTCTGCTGACGCTCTGGTCCTCTCTGCACCCCGTTCATAGACGAACCCTACGCGCGCATATACAGTCTAACTCGCCGTCTTGATCTGCTTGCCTGTTGTGCCAGTGTTTAGATGTTCGGCAGATACACACATAGAAAGTTACCAACAACGTCAACCCGAGATCGTCACCCGTGTTTCTGCTGAGCCCGTCTCTCGATGTGGTCTCTCTGACTTCACCAAGCTCATCGCTGCACTACCACATTTATTTCCCCCCCCCCACCCCCGCCCCTCCTCCCTCGGTGGACATTGACGGCTATGGCTGGCACCATCCCCGTCTCCGCACCGAGTTTTGTCACGGTGACATTGACACCGGCACCGGGCATCCACATTGGAGGTGCTTCCGGAGCGCCAGAGTCGTCTTCCGCAGCAGTGAAGTCCAAGACGCTGCGTGTACCTGTCACCGCTTCGACGACGGTGCGCGAGCTGGCTAAGGGCGCCGTAATGCGCTACCTCCTCTCCCTGCGTCGCACCGCGAAGGAGACCGATGGTGTCCTGCGTCATCTCTGCCGCGCCGGGATCGCTGTCACGGATGTCTACCTTTTGCTCTCCAGTGACGCCTCGCGAACGACTACGCTCGAGGGGGAGGAGGCAGGCAGCAGCGATGGAGGTGGCGCGTTGCCCGTCCACATGGTCGAGCTTCTCTACGATGACTGCGTGGTGCAGGTGGTGCAGGTGATGAAGGAGACAGTCCACATGTGCTTCCATGCGGCGAACGCTGCCGCAGCGAAGAAGAGCACGACCTCGTCGGAGCAGGCGGTTGCAGCTGCAGGAGTGCAGAGCAGCGATGAGGACAGAACCACAACGGTGGATGCCCTGACAGAAGAGAGAGCAGAGAAATCCAACTCCATCAGCATTGTCGCACTACCCGTCGCTGTTGCTGCCAGTGGCGCTACCCGTGACGGCCCAGACATGCTGAATAGAGACGGGGCCATCAAGAACGCAGTGTCTTCTGCCTGTGTATCGGACGCGGTCTCAGATACTGCGCAAGCGAGCAGCAGCACGCCGGTCATCGTCAGGCAGCGCAGCAAGAAGACTGCGCACAGGGTCGACAGTATCGAGGAGGAGAGTCGCTCGGAGGAGGAGGAGGGGGCGAAAGAGAAAGAGGAGTGGCAGAACATTGCGCTGTCGATTGCAACGCTGCGCGAGCGCGAGTCACAGCGCATTCGATGGGGCCCAGACGCTCACAAGCACTTCGCCGCCAACTACGTGTCAAGCCCGGAGAAGATTATGATCGGTCGGTTCAAGTGTGGCCGGCGGCGGCCACCAGCGGTACAGTTGCATCCGACACCAAATTCGTCTTCGACATCGTCTCAGGGCTCCGTCTCGGACATGCGGTCGCCGAGGTCTTTGAGGGACACCAAGAACGCCACCGAGACCTGTAGCGGCAGTCTGTCACCACGACCGGTGGGAGCTCAAGAGACGGACACCGAAGAAGACCAGCACTGGCACCAACGGCATGAGCACCGACACTCACCACAACACCCGTGCAAGCACCACCGCTGCAACGGTGATTTCTCTCCGCGCAACAAGAGCAGCAGCATCAATCCCACACCCGAGGTGCTGATCTCGACCGCCACGACGGAGCCCCAGCGCTCACAGGTGACAGCTACTCCATCAGCTCTCACTGTAAAGAAGATGTATTCAGCGGCTGAAGAGGCGACGGTGGAGGGGCGGTCGCTATCTCTCAATAGCAATCGGCAAGAATTTCTTCTGTACTCTGCCGCTACACCGGTGGGCACTGCTGCGCGCACCGGCACGTCGCCTTTGCTCTCCAGCACTGTTGCAAAGCCTGTTGTAGCGGTTGTCGCTCGCCAGCTCAGCTATGAGGAGGATGGTACTACAGCGCTGAAGCACTGCCCAGCAGTGACCAAGCATTCAGAAGCCACTCCAGTGTGTAGGGTGCAGCGTGAGATTCAGGGATAGAGGCAGTGGTGGGTTAGAGGAGAGCGTTGGTGCTGCACCTCAGTGCTTTTGATTGGCTTTGCTACTTTGAGCTGCGTTCTCCTTAGTGTGTCTCGACTTGCTTAGGCCTGTCCCACGCATGCTGGTGCTCCTCTATTTTCCTTTCTTTCTTCTCCTTTTCCTGCGTGGGTGGGTGGGTGGGTGGGTGGGGGGGGAGGTGGCGTCGGTTGGCCTCCGCACTGGCATGCGACTGGATGGATGCGTGTCTCGATGCGTGCGCGGGGGGTGTTGCCGTCTACTTTTAGTGTAGCGGTCGGGTGCATCCTGCAGCTCCGCTGTCGTTCTCGATGTTTTTACTATGCTATCGACGCCCCCCCCCTCCCCCCATGTGTCAGTGTTGGTGTTGCCGTTGAGCACTTCCTGGAGTAGTGAGAGATGCGGTTGCACATCGACAGCAAGATGACGCAAACCAGTCGGTATCTCTCTTGCATATGTGTGGCTGTATACCTCCCCTCCGCCCTCGAGCGCAGTTTACTTTTTTTTTTGACTAGATTGATGAGCGAGTGAGGGAATGCAAAATGGTATGGGGTGCTGCCGCGCATAGTCCCTCAGTCGTGGTTACTTTACTCTTCTCTCTCTCTTTGCCTCCGTTGCTCGTACAGTAGCCGTGATGGCACAGACATCCGTGAAAGAGGAAGAACAACACGAAGGGACAAGAAAGGCCACGACGGAGGCTTTGGTTCGTCTATTACTCGAACTGTGAGCGAAAGCTGGTCTAGTCGCCGTTGCTGTGCGTGCGCCGCGTCCGTCTCTCTCTCTCTCTCTCGCTCTGCGTCTTCGCGATCTCCTGTCAGGAGCAGCTGCGCCCACGTTATTTCCAAGATGACGGCATGTAGAGGGGCAGCCGTGGTGACTGTCGCCAAACATCGTGCGGCTTCCCTGCGGTTCTCGAATGAAGCGGCGCGGTCCCTTTTCTGTAGCCTGAGAGTCGATGTGCATTATTCGCTGCACTACCAAAACAGAGGCGCTCGACACGTGGAGCTGCAACGCGGCACACGCGATTCCATACAGGAATGGAGGACTGGCCTCGTCAGCGATCTGCGCCTTGGCTTCTTCTGGCGAATTCCCTCGCCTATTATCATCCTTCTTTTTTCCCTTGTAAGTCACCCCCAGACCCCCAATGCACAGTGTTCGTACACGGTAGTGTGGTAAAGTCGATCATAGAAGGTCAGTCAGTGGTGCGCAAGCCTCTGACAGACGCGTCCGTGTTGTGCCCGCGGGTGAGGACAACCCAAATGCAGGCGAGAGGACACACCGACACGTACAGACACACCCCGTAGAGACTCAAGAGGAATAGAAGCTTGAGCCATCGTTGCGGCAACCGCCATTCCCAACCTCCAGCAGCCCCTTCAAGTGGAGAGGTACGGCGCACTCCACTCGCACGCGAGCGATAAAACGAGAAGAACAGCAACCGAAACACGGTGCTGTCAACCACTCCTCTGCTTACTTATCAGACGTACCGTCCCCTAACACCGGCCCCATGACTGTCTCGCATCAGTGCGTCCGCATCTCGCTCTTTCAATGCACACCGCTCTCTGACACCAACGTCTACCAAGCGTATCGTACATCGCAGGCAGACGGGAGGTTTGTGGCCAAGCAGCCTTTGCTTCGCAGCCGCGCGGCCGACTACCGCGGTGATGTGCTGCTCCCCTTGGCGTCCATTGCCTCGTCGCCTCAGCAGTCACTGGACAGCGAGGCAACGAGCGTGACGCTTCACCAGCTTCGTATCGGGCTGGAGGCGCGTTTATCGAACTACTGTGTTCTGCATGTGCCGGCTGCTCGCACACGGTCCTTTGTAGAGGAACACCGGCTCACACCGTCGCACGTGTCCCTGTCGCCGGCTGCTGGCGAGTCGTGCGCCCCAAAGGACGTGCCACTGCTCTCGCGCGCCAACGAGGGGCAGAACGGAAACACTTGCGAAGGGCCGCCGTCGTGCCTCTCCGACAGGGTGCAGTTCCTCTGCTGTGCTAGCTGCTCTTCTTCCGTGGTCGCAGAAGCGGCGGCGGTTTCACGCAAAGTCTCCACTGTTCGAAGCGCCCCACCTGGACTGCCTCCAGTTGCATCTGACGGAACCCCTAACGCACCCTGGATTCGCATTAACCAGCTGCAACGCATGGGGATTCGTAGCAGTGATGCGACTCTGCAGACGCCATTGCCACCGGTATCCATTCTGCCTCCAGCGAGTCATGCACCCATGCGGACCGTGGAAGAGTGGATGCTGCAGCAGCACGATTCAATGGATGTATTTCTCACGTCTGCCGAGGCCGAGTCGGCTGGTGCCGTAGATGCAGAGAGTGACAGCACAGGAGGTGCAGTGGAGGGAGGGGCGTGTTACGCAGCCTTTTTCAGTCTAACGATGCTTCCTGCAGCTGAACGGGCAAAGAACCTCATGCTGAGTCTTGCTCAATCCCCGGAGCCAGCAGCCACAACGTCAGCGCCGCAGTCTCTGGCTGTCTTTACAGTGCGAGCACACCACCACACTCTTCGCATGGGCTTACCACCACCGACGTCGGCCGGCAAGGATGACGCATCCAAGACACCACTGAACCCACCGACCCTGCACGAGGTCATCATCGACCGTTTGCGCTTGCAGCGCGGTGTTCACGTCAAGCGCCTCCTTGATCCTATGTCAGGGGCGGCAGTGCTCCCTTGCGAGAGTGCAGCAACGCTGCTAGCTGCACAGATTGTGGGACTCGAGGCTGAATGTAGCGCTCCGCCGACTGCGCACAGTAAGCAGGAGGATGAAGTCACGCAGCGACTAGCCCCTCGATCGCTGTTGGAGGCGCCGCAACAGGCGTCTTCTGCATCCACCAGGCGCAGAGCCAGTGGGCCACGAGCAGAGACTGCATCCGACCTCTTCAACCATCTTGTCGGCCTTCGCGCACACTACCATGCTGATCATTACTACTACGATGGCGCCGATGCCTCTGGCTGGGCAGAGAAGCGTACGCTTATCTCGATGAGCGAGCTTCCCAGCGAGTCAGAACTACGGCTAACCTTCCCGGCGAGTTTAGGCTCCAGTCAGACGCCGTTATACTCCTCTACGCGACTGTCGACTGCTTCATCCGGTGCTGCTTCGTCTTTGGTGTTGTCTTCGACAGAGAACAGCAGCTCTCTCCCCATACCGCTCCTCCAGGAGGATGCCCTACGCGCTGTGATACCAGGGCCATCTGATAGTGTAGGGTTCACGGGCAATTCAGCAAGAATGGAACCTCACACAAGCACGGAAACGAGTGTTGATGTCCAAGAGCAATATGGAAGCCGAGCTGGGAAGGTTCCTAGTGACCAGAGCGGCTCTCCAACTTTTCTCCCCCTCCTCAATGTGGAGGCAGAGACGGCGCCGCTGTCGCCTGTGGAGGAAAAACTCGAGGGGATGCGCGACTCCTTGTGCGACATGAACGATGTGTTTATCTACGAGGACGAGGAGACGGTCATGGGTGTTGATTTCGCAGGCAACGGGGGCACTGGCGATGGAAGCAGCGGCAGTCAGCGGCGAGAGCGACGCAGTTCTCTGGTGTGGAGCACACCGGTCGCCCGCGGTTCCGGCGCGGTTAGAATGCCCGGTGACAAAGGTTTCGGCGCAACGCCTTTAATGTACCGGACGAGCACACGGCTTTCCCGCTCACCTTCGACATCACCGGTAGCTGTGTCTAGCGAAGCAGCGACGACTACGAGGAACGAGCGACCCACGCAGCGGTTGGTTTTTGCGGTTTCCCTTTCCTCCACCGCAGCGCATTCTCAGTCGCTAGACCGTAGCACATCTCTTGAGGTTGACAAGGTGACTGCACTTGGAAGCGGTGATGACGGGGACGTGACGAGCGCCGGCGAGGTGACAGGCGGTATGGGGCCGTGCGAATTATCGAGGAAGAGCAGCGACAGCGATGACGACGAGGCAGTGGCGTTGGATGCCCCCTCGGGCGAGGCGCACAGCAGAGATGTGGCAGAGCAAGGCACGAACGAGGCTACCGATAAATCGCTCATGTCTGATATGAGTGTCTCCCCTGCGCCTTCAGCCTCTGTTCTCCCCTCGGTGATGTCAAGCACTGATAGCGGAATCCCCTCCGCCCCGCCCAGCAGCAGCATGAACAGCAGCAGTCGTGCGCGAAGTGACTCCCCGTCGACGCTCTCTGATGAGGCAACACCGTCTGTGCGTCAAGACGGTGCAGTAAACTCAAGCAGAGAAGTGCAAGTGGCACTACCGGCTCTCCTACAGAGTGCGTTGTCACCCGATCTGCCTTCGCTGGCAAGGTCTTTGCCGTCTCCTCACTCGCATAGGTCGAGCTATGCGGCTGCGCTAGTGCAGCTGGACGAGAAGACGACACCTATCGCGCCTTGCTCCACACCGCTGGCATCACGCAGCGGTACCTCGGAGCACGAACTCCGCAGCCACATCCGCGGTCTGAACCCTCTCGCCACCCAGACCAGCAGTGAGCATTCAAGCCAAGGAGCGTCGCTGGCTGCGGTGCAGCGATCGCTCGATCGATGGAATGACAAAAGTGCCGATAGAGCAGCGGCGCTTTACGGCGATGATGGCAGTTCTACCGAGCGGAAGCGATCGCGCACGCGGGAGGTGATTGCACTGCATTCTTGCGATTCCCGTCCGTTGGCGGTGGCGAGGGTCGAGGGCGCGCAAGTTACCACGCTGTGCTCCTCCTCTATTTCTTCAGACGGCAGCGACGACGCCAGCATCATCGACAGCTTCGTCTCAACGCCGTCAACTATCGTCGCTACCCGACCCGCGCGCACACGTTCCCCAATCATCTTATCGCCAGAGGAGCTGAGCCGCATGGTGCTCAACGTGGCCACCGCCGACGCGACCCAGACAAGATCATCTTCTATGGGGCCCCCCTTGCGACACACTGCAGAGCTCCATCTCGATGATGCCTCCGATGCTTCTGAGCACACGCCTGGCCATTACGGCTATGGCGGCTACATTGCGTCGTACGCGCTGCCCAACAGCGACGCCTGCGATGACCTTGAGCGCAACGACGGATGGGGCTACATCTCTCAGCACCCCTCCACTCGTCACTCTCACGACGGGAGCCCGACACAGCACTCTGAAAACATCGTGTTGCGCCACGCGTCGCAGTCATCTTATCGGCAAAGTGCCTCTCCAACTGCCGTTGCGGCGTCGACAGAAGAAGCGGTGACGATGACGACTCCTGCGCACCACCTGAAGCACACACAGCACCGTCCCTCGTTGTCGCTCTCTACATCAGACCAGGAGATGTGGATGCGGTTCGGCGACGAGGGCAGCGGTGGTGCAGCGAGTGACGCAGACTGCCACATGCTGGTGACACAGCAGGAGATTCCTCTCTACACCAGACACAGCAGTTCTTCTCCGGAGAGTGATATGTGCGGCAGCACAAGCAGCGGCAACGGTAGCGTAAGCGACGCCATCCACACGTAAGTGTGGCCATGGTGACCTCCGCATTTTTGGGGGAGTGACTAAAAGTTGTCGTGGGCGAAACAGACGCTGGCGCTTCATTTTGTTTTCTTTACTTTCCATTTCCTCGTCCCGGTGACAGCGAGGTACACCTCAGCGGGTGGTATCTCGGGCACCAGCGTCCCCGCTCCGTGTGGGGAGGCCGAGTAGCCCCTCTATCCCTGCCACTGCCTCACCACCTGTGGTGGTGCCAGGGTCGGGTGCTGGGGTGGTGGTGTGACCTCCTGTTGTATGGCAGAGAGAGTGGGCACGGTGCGGAAGGTGAAATATTTCGTTTTCCAGGTTGGGAGGAGCACTACTGTTGAGCTACCATGCGCTGACGAAACGAATTGGTTTAAGAGCGGACATCGTATACCGCCACCTACGCAGCGCGTGTGGGGTTGTGTGTGCAGCTTAGCCAAGTAGTGAGAAAAGCGGACTGTGACTGGGCGTGGAAAGATATCGAGTGACTCGCGTAGACCACCCGTGGCACCAGTGCGAGGAGGCGCGCAAGGGCGCATTGCAGATGCACTCGTCTGCCGCGGGAGAACCGATAGGTTCGCCGTCGACGTCGTAAGGCTGCTGTACTCTCTCTCTCTTTATTGCTCTCTCTTCCTCGCCTCCGTTTGTTTCCACGAGTGCTTACCTTTTAATGCTAGCGCCGATTTGCCGCTGCCATCACCCGTCTATCTTCTCTCGTACTCTCTTGTGGTGTGCGGCTATCAGCCAGCTGCACCGTCTTTGAACAGGCACCGGGAGATTGGTATAGGGGTCGATATATAGGGAGGGAGACCGTGCATCCACAGCAGGCAGTGGAGGACAACAGCGCTCTAGAATGAAAAAGTATATTGGCCGACAGCTGCGGCCATCGCAGCTTGCCGCGGAGCTGCTGCCACCTGACCAAATGTGGTGCACTGTGTGTCACCAAGCCGTCGAGCGACAGCGCTTCCGCGAGCACGCCGCCATGCTTGGCCATCGACTTGGTCGGAAGAAGATGAAGAAGCTCAAGTGTGTGTCGCTTAACATGTGGGAGAGGCACCGCGGTGCTGCTCTAGACCATGAAAGTGCACATGAAGGCAACATCGAGCACGAATTTGAGCACTATCAAGCCGATCAGCGTCGCCGCGAGCAGATGCTAGTGGAGACGGCGTGGGGTCCGTCGCGCCCACCGTCACGCTGGGATTTGTTTTAGTGCGCCTTGGCGTTCCTGCACGTGGCCACCCGGTAGACCACATCAGGGAGCAGGCGTGCGGCAGAGTCGTTTTTCGCCGTCATCCGGCTGTGGATGTGTCGCTCTTTGGTGGAGAGCGGTGCCGATCGATCAAATGGGCGCACAGGATTTGCTGGAGCGGGCATTCCTGTGCGCTGCCGAGTGGCGTGTGCGTGTACATTTTGTTCTCAGCTGTTCCAGCTGCTTTTAGTCTCGTGTCCTCTCCCTTGTCACTGTATTAAGCCTTATTCGTCAACCTCGCTTCTTTTTCCCCTTTCAGTCCATGGAAGGCGGTGATAGCTGGGATACCGGCTTGTGTGTGTATCTTTTCTCCCTGTGTACTGCAGCTCGGTGTTGGAGCTGGGGGATCAATATGTGACATGTTCTGTGTGGTGCACCTACGTCTTTCTCATTTTCATTGGCCCTCATTCGCTTCCCTGACCCCCCCTTCCCATACCGCCTTCCTTCCCTCGACCTCGCTACACTTGTGTGCTTCCATATGACCTCCACAGTGACCGCTCGTCGTGGAGTCTCCACGAAAATACTTCGGCAAGCAGACGCGCACAAGTCACTCATTGCGTAGCTGAGCTGTTCAGATCCTTTTTTTTGTCTTATGTGTTGTTAGTCACCAAATTGCCAACACTGTCCTAGCCAGGGCCATGGAACAGCCAAAAGGCATAAACATCCTCATCACCGGCACCCCCGGTACGGGGAAGACTTCCATGGCGGAGATGCTTGCCGCGGAGCTGGGCGGCTTTCAGCATGTGGAAGTGGGCAAACTCATCCAACAAAACCACTTCTACACCGAGTACGACAAGGAACTCGACACGCACATCATTCAGGAGAAGGACGAGGATCGTCTCCTCGATTTTATGGAGCCCATCATGGTGAGGGAAGGCAATCACGTCGTCGATTATCACTCCAGCGAGCTGTTCCCCGAGCGCTGGTTCCACATCGTGGTGGTGCTACACACATCCACAGAGGTTCTATTTGAGCGCTTGACCAAGCGGAAGTACAGTGAGGCGAAGCGGACGGAGAACATGGAGGCGGAGATTCAATGCATCTGTGAGGAAGAAGCGCGCGACTCCTACCGGGATGAAATTATTCTGGTGCGTGAGAACGACACGCTGGAGCAGATGGCCGCCACGGTGGATGAGATTTGTGAGCGGGTAGAGGTGCTAAGGGTCGAGCGCGGCCTGTAAGGTGAAACGCTAGCGGATCGTGAGCACCGCATGTGTAACCCTAGCAAAGACGTTTTCAATATCTCGGCCCTTCTTCTCTTTTCGTGCTGCGGTGCCATCTCTCCCCAGCGACGAAAGAACACAGGCCCCCACTCTCGTAGCGCTCTACATTTCATCTGAGATGCCGCCTCTCTCTCTCCCCTCTCCTATGAGGGGTGTGAGCACGCACTGCGCAAAGACTGGATTTGTGCTTCAGCTGCTGCTTTGCATCTCCTTTTTTTTGTTTCTCTTCGCTGTGTGTGTGTGTGTGTGTGCGTGCGTGTGTGTAGGTGGGTGGGTGAGTCTGTGCACTTCGGCTGAAGCGATGGACGCCCAGGGTTGCGCGAGAGGCGCGAAGCAGGGCTCATCCTGATGTGTAGCGTAACGCTTAAGGAGAAAAAGGCTTCAATGAAACAATGACACGGAAAAAGAGGCCGTTATCCCCATAGGGGGGGTCCCAGAAAAAAGCTCTGGCGTGTGCGTCGTACATGTGCACATCCTGTACGGTGGCACCGCTCTAGCTGCCTCGCTTGGGACTCTGTGCACGCTCAGAACGAACAAGTAATGCCGCACCCAGACACACTGATGCGCAGATGTCTCTACCATTCGAGCGCGCGGCGCTGTGCTTGTACATGGACCCCCCACCCCCTCTTCTTCCACGCTTAGTGCAACAGCGGAGAAAGCTCTCGGGCGTCCTCAGCATATTCGTTTCTCAGCCAACAGACATGCATTTCAGTGGATAACTCTCTGCCGCTATGTCTTTGTCTCAACCGCTTTACGCGCAGTACTGCGACTACGTTCTAATACGTACCAAGGGCGTCCTCCTCTCTGCCCTCTCCCCTCTGCGTTCCCATTGCCGCCCTGCTACGCTGATACTTCTCTGCTCCCCCCCTTGGCTTTCTGTTTCCCGCTCCCCTTGAGGGGTGTCTTCCTGGTATGTTAGCCTCTGTAGCACCAACCCAGTGGGAGACATTAGCGCTATCAAGGAACCGTCTTGGTGGTGGTGGTGGGGAGAATATGGATTACACGCTCCCACAAGCTACCAAGAACACATAACACACACACACATTCTTTGTGTTTACCGCTGGACGCCCTCAAGGCGACTCGTCCGCATCTCCTCCCTTCGTTGAAACCGCATCCCTTTTTTCCCGTTGTTTCCCCCCTTTCTCGTGGTGGCTGCTGCTGCTCCGATCGAGCGCGGCTGCATTACCCTATAGAGGATACGCACCTTCATAGAAGCACCCTGACGTCCACACGTGTACGCCTTTCACCCGTACAAGACTGTAAACCCCACACCCTTGATAGACTGAAGCGCGTCCGCTTCGCCCCCTGCTGAGTATCGTGCTTCCTTTCGGTCTGAGCGTGTCCACGCATTCGTTTTTTTTTTTTACCATTCTTCTTATACTACTTTCGCTAGTGGCCATGCCACACGCCAACCAGAAGCTGCTGCCCATCGGCTGCAAGATGAACGATGCGGCCTACCCCTTTCGTGGGGAGCACCGTTTGGCCGACTGCATCAACCACGGGCATACTGGCGTCACAAAGAGAACCCCGACGTCCATTGCGATGCGCATTAGCGGATCCAATTTGGTAATCGAGCAGGTGAAGACGCCAAAGGGGGTGGAGTTAGAGTGCGAGCTGGGCATTGACGGCGGCATCCCACGACCGGTGTCGCTCCATCAAGCGTCTGCCTTTATGGTGCCCAGCGATGGTCACTACTATAACCTCGTGGCTGCTGTGAAGGTCAGTGGCAATCCGACGAAGCACTACTGCCGACTCACCTTCAATGGAAGTGAGGGCGCGAGTGTGCTGCGTGTGCGGGCACCGGAGAACTGCAGCCCAGATGCGGTGTACATTGTTGCGGACGGCCTTCGGCTGTGGCCAACGGCGGGGTGGTTCTGCATTCCCATCCAGGCGAAGGAGTGCGCTCTGGTTGCAAATCTCCCGGTTGAGAGTGCACCGTCTCCTCCCTTTTCCTACATCGCTGCTGCTCCACCATTTCTACCAGCAACCAGTGACAAACTTACTGAGAAGGCGCCGGAAATGGCCATAGCGGGACCATTGGTCGCAGTGGACGTGCCGGAATTGGAGACGCGTATTAATCCACCTCTCATCCCTAACGTGGGGGCGTTCAGCCTTGCTGAATCCTGCGCCGCATCGATGCCGAGTTTTGTCGCAACCGCGCTGGGCTTCAGCCTGCAACTGACCGGGGAAGACAGCAGTTCCGCATTTGGTGTCGGTGTCGCCACACTGCCGCTGAGTCACCGCCGAGCTCAGACAGTGCAGATCGTCGTCACCAACGCAGAGGGGCGGGTGGTGCTGCGGCAGCGATCGCATGTGCCGGCACTGGAGCCTGCAGCCGTCTGTCTGTATCTAACTGATGATGCCACGGGTGGACTTGCCGTATGCACGAATCCGGGTAGCAAACTCACAGTCGGTGGCGTGCCGCAGGCGGATCCTTCGGTCGCGGCTACCCTGCCGCGCGTTGTGGCCGAACAGGTGGCTGTGGAGCAGCCAAACGCAGACGGCTCCGTCTCGAAGGCCGTGCTGCACGTGGCACCGAAGTTTGAGCCGGCCCCCCTCCCTGTAGTGGCGTTGCAGCACCCGCAAGTGCAGGCACAGGCCCAGCCAGAGAGCTGGGTGAAGGAGCTGTGTGAGGTGCTTCAAACCTCGAACCCCGAGGAGCAGCGACGCCTCGTGCAGAACATTCACCCCTCGTCGATTTCTGGCATGTCAATAGTAAATTTTATGCGTGATCAGCTCACCCGCCAACCACCTGTCATCTCCTTCACCGTCTCTCGTAACGGCTTGGAGGCGGTGCAGTGCTCCGGCTGTTCGGTTACTGCTGCTGTCGGCAACGATCCTGTGCGTCAGATTCCGGCCTTCGGCTCGGTGGCGTTGACGCCCGGCAAGTCGGCTGTACTGACAGCTACCAATATGTTGACGCACCGCGCCGCATCGGCGTGCCAAGTGCAGATGGGGATGTGGGGCGCTGCGAGCTCTACCAGCGTGACGGACTCGGCAGGGTCACCTATGCAGGCTGGCGCCTCGGCCGACGCCAAGGCGGATACCTCCCTGGTGAGCCGTCTTGTGGACTGCCTGCTGCACCACAAGGTGAGCGCACCGCTGGTCGCCGACGAGCTTGAGAGCATGTCGACGACATCGCTTTCTGCACAGGGACGCCACATGCTTACACTCCTCACAAGCTGCCTACGCAGCGCTGCCGCGGCGCAGGCCGCCAGCACTAAAGCCGCAGCAGCGGCCCAGGAATCCCCGGAGGAGCTCTTCTTCACCTGTGGACCGGGCTACCTGGACAACATCTACACAGCTCAACCGCAGTACCAACTGTTTGGTACTGTAGACTACCAGGCACCACAGGTCCTGCAGCAGCGCGGCCGTATACCTGCGCAAGGCATCCTCGAGGGTGAGCACAGATCCTTCTTCATCCGTATCACAGCACGCGACCCAACAACAGGGGACATTAAGGCGGAGAGGACGATCACGGTGCTCGGTGTTCGGCCCGCAGCGGAGTCGACCTCTGCTGCTGTGGAAGCACCACCGCCCACCGAACGCAGCGACGCCACTGCACCGACAGCTACAAAGGTACCACCCGAGTCGTTCGCTGAGGAGCCGTTGCGCGGAGTAGGCGCAGCAGCTGCGGCGGCACCCGTTTCGATGCCGGAACAGCAGCTGGTCCCCGGCGACGTGGCAGCGGCGATTCCATACATGGACATCTCACTCCAGGCAGTGGGCAACGATGTCCAGGCGCGCATCCTGTGTCATCCGCATCTCCGCATTGTGTGCGACGTGGACGGCGTCGGCGGTAACACGGGCCTGTCTGACTTTGTGGCCAAGATGCTGGCCACCCGTTTCCACCAGGTCAACCTGAGCCTCATAGATGTGCGTGGCAATGTGGTGTTCCAGCAGAAGCTCGGTGTTCCAGCCATGGTATCGCCTCGGTGGGGGCTGGCGCTGCAGCAGAACGGCCTCTCCGTAGACCCAGAGATGGGCAGTCTGGTGACTGCATCGATCGACAGAGCGCTGGAGCGGACGCTGCAGGGCAACTTTGTCTCCTTTGACGCGAGTGTGCCGCGCTTCGTGCATCTGCGCAAGTACCACGACACTATTCATGGCATCTGCGCCGGTGAAGTATCACTGCGCCTGCCTGGCTTGACGCTGCCGCCAGAGCTGGAGGAGGTGACGAACATTATGCGGCGTCGTGCTGACGGCCAAGTCAGCGATCCACAGGCAAAAGCGGAGCTGCAGCAGCTGCGTGCTCGCTGCACCGCGTCGGCCGTTGTGGCACTGATCACCGCCATCCTCGATGGCTGGCCTACGCGAGGTGGTGCGACTCCGCCCACATCGGGTCGCGATAGCCCATCGAGTCGTGTATTCTTCCGTTTAACCGGGACGGATTGAACTCATAGAAGGCAAGAAGAGAGCTGCCGGGGCGGTCAGAGGAAAGGACAAGAGAGGCCCAATGCTGCGACGGCGGATGGAGTGCGGTGTGTGTGTGTGTGTGAGCGTGAGCGTGAGTGTGGGCAGCCACTGCGCCCGTGCGTTGGATGTCCACCTCTTTGCCTTCGTGTCTTTTTTGTCGGTTTCCTGTTTTTTCTCCCCCCCTCTGCTTTTCATACTTTGGCGTGTCTCTCTGGGACACCTGTCGGAGCGACGCCTAGAGAGAGGGAGAGAGGGCGGAGAGACGAGTCCCGTATGTGCGTGTTGGAGGCGTGGCTCTCTCTGTCTCTCTCCTTCTCTAGAGGGCCAAGAGGAGTTTGTGTTCCTGGTCGATTTCGTGTCTTTCGCTCTGTTCTTCCTCCCTTTCATCTCTTCTCCCACCCCCTCCGCCTTCGCCTTCACCCCCCCCTCTCCCCCCCTCCTCCCCCTTCTTTATTCGGCACAAGGCGCCCTCCATGAGACTGTCGGTGCGGTCTGTTCGACGCGGCGTCTCTCTTGCTGCTCCCCCCTACCGATCAAGGAAAGACGTGTACCTCTCCTGTCATGCGTAATGGACTGAGGCGAAAGGTGCGGAGCGAACCAAAAAGGAAACGAGAAAGGTGAGACGATCGTCGTGAAGACGCAGCGCACTACCTACTTAACGTCTCCGTTGGAAGTATGGTCCGTGTTGGAGATTGGTGAAGGCCACAAGATGGTTTGGAAGTGACTGGAGTATGGAGGAGGCAGAAGCGGTATGGCACTCATGCACCGACGTCTTCATGAACACACGAGGCACGCATAACTCCGGACGCTCACAAGCTTGTGAGCATATGGGATGCTATCTGTTTATCTGAGGATGCTCCTCATCTTGCCTCTCTGGTCTTGTTCCCCTTCCTTTTGGTTGCTTGCCTGTAACGCCAGAGCACGCCCAAGCAGCGCTGCTGGCAGCCTCGCCTTTTCCTGCTTACTCGTTCATCCTTCCCGCACGGCGCTGTGGTCTTACTTTTACTCAGTGTTTGGTCCTCCTCTGGCTTCCTTGGTGCTACCCACACCCCTTCGACTCTATCGCGGTCTTTCTGACTGAGCTGAGCGAGTGTGCACGACCATCATGCGTGGGCTGCAGGGAGATCACGTTGATATCGCCCATGAGCAGGTGTTCGGGTACAGGCCGGCGCGCAGCAGCACTGCTACAGATCTTGCTCCTGCGTCGCAGCGTCCACAGCCGCCGCCAACGACTCCGCCGCTGCGCGCACGCCCACCACACCGTTTGGTGCGTGATAGTGCACGATCAATCGTGCCACGCCAGCCAGAAGAGCGGAAACGCATGTTTGCTGGCGCGCTTAGACAACGTCAGGTTCCTGGCAAGCGCATGTCTCTTTCCAGCAGGGGACCTGGCACAGAGTGCACTGCTGCCACCGTGTGGCAACAGTATTACGGCGTAGCTGATCCGGGCCCAGGACCGCAGGCACCACTCGACTATGAGGGATACATCTCCCCCATCCCCGCCACCAGCAACAGCGTCTCTTCAGTCGCCAAGACGGTGTCAACTTTTGCACAGGCGAAGGTCAGTGAGCCGCCGCAGTCTACCTCATCCCTGGTCATCACCTCTGCATTACACACCAATCCGTACTACTACCGCTTTCAAACGGCATCGCCTTCTGCGGAGGAGCAGACTGACTCAGATGCAGCGCCGATGCCGCCGCTAGGGCCTGGTTGTAATGCCGTCGAATCATCATCCCTGAACGCCAGGGCATACTGGCAACCGCAAGCGACAAACTCCCCATCGCTGCGCACCGGGCCCAGTGCTGGCACTGCAGCGGCCTCCACGGTGACTACAACAGCGACGGTCTACAGAAGCGGCAGTGCAACTGTTTTTGAGCGTCTTGCCGGCGAGTCGAGCATCGGAATCTCGATGATTGGTAAGCGCGTGCGTCAGTGGGCCGAGGGCGCGGGGCTGATGTTGCACCCCTCCAACTCTGTGTGGCACGCGCTACTGACGTACTCGATGGCTCCCCTTAAGTACGAGCGGCTGTGGCGGCGAACATGTGCCAAGGGACGCTACAGGTTGTCATTACTCACACGCCCCAAGGTCTGTAACGGCACTAGTTCTGCCGCCGCTTTGCGAGAGCACGACGTTGCGGAGGAGCGCTCGCACGCAGATCCGCATCAAAAAGCCACTAATCCTGGGCAGAGAGGCCGAGCGAGGCGGCACTCCATCCCATCGACTACACCTGGGGGTCTGAGCGCCTACCGTGTTCAGCAGGAGTACATGAGGTGGTGTCAATGGCAGTTGTGGCACTTTTTTGAGCAGGGCAGAAGTTACCTGACAAGTGTGTGGCGCGTGTCACCCCTCCTTTGGCGCCAGCGACGCCACGCCGCTCGCTGTTGTGGCGGCAAAGAGTCCACAACGACCTCTCCTGCATCGTCAGTGTCACTCATCTTCGATGGGCGCTACACGGTGCCGAGCGTGGCAAGTATCGACGCCGCTCAAGAGGAGCACAGGACACTGGAAAAGCGCGTGAAGGTCTTGCTGCGTCTTCTGCGGCGAGAAAACGGCTCCTCTGCGCCGGCGAGCACGACGCGCTCTTGCAGCCGCGACAACGGTAGCAACGGAGCAGCAACAGCCGCCCACGGAGCGGATGACATTGCCGCCTCTGACCCGGATGGGGAAGGGGAGGAGGACTGGGAAGAGGAAAACGTGTATCGCTCTGCGAACCAGAGACGCCACCGCAGTGAGGCTGTGGCGGTCACGCAGCCCTTCCTTGACGTACACATCGACGAGGCCACGGCCCTCATGCATCTGAGCCTGTACATCAACGGAGACGCCAACGGTAACGGTGCGGAGTTCGTCGGCAGCAGCGTCGCCGGGTGCATAGACAACCACCGCTGGGTGATCCTGAAGGGCCTGTGGGCGCGGCAGGTGCTCGTTTTCTGTTTCTATCGAGGGGAGGGACTGCCGTCGACGACTAAAAAGCAAGTTGACGGACACCTCAAGAGGCAAGGCGGGTATGATGAGCAGACGGAGCAAGATGTGAGCCGTTGCAGCCACATCGTCGAAGGGCTGGTCGTCAAAGGTGTGGCATTCACCAAGATGCACCCGGGGCACACCTTAGCAACCGCTCAGGACACCTTTGCGTGCACTCGCTGCGGACACAAGCGTCGTTGTCATAATGTAGCGTACACCTCCAAGCAGACAGGTCGGATTGTCTGCGGCGTTTACTACTGCGTTGTGTGCCTCACTCGCACGCACCATGTCTGTATTCCACCCATGAAGGACCTGCAGACTGTTCTACTCGGGGGGAGCGAGGCGGGCGCGGTGGAGGGTAGTAGGGTCCACCAACTGCGGGGCCTATCTTCCGTTCGATCTAGCGCCTCATTCTCGCGGTCGACGAACACAACTGGGTCAGGTCTGCTTCCATCGGCCTACGCGCATTGGTGCAGCGGGAGCGGATCGCATGCCGCAGACGCGCCGCAGTTTGCGGTGGAGGACGCAGCCACTGCGATGCGCGAGTGGACCCGTGCAGCGGCTGCAGCCCCGCGTCCTGCGTGGCTCTTGGGGAGTAAGTTGAACAGCGATGAGCTCTTTGGTCGGACGCGCGGATTAGACTGCCCACCTCCGCGACCTCGCGTGTAGGAGGAGGAGGGGAGGTGACCGCACAGATTTGGATCTCGGCGTACCTTTCTTTCTTAGAGATTGCCATTGTCTCATGTGCCATGACATGTTCTCCCCTTGTCCTCACCCCTAAGTGGCACGACACACTTGCAGCTTCACTGTACATACTCAGGCGTTTGTGTGTGTGTCTGAGGGTGTGTGTGTCGGCTCATGTTGACACTTCGTTGCGCGTTACTTCTTCTCACCACTGCGGGGACACCTCTGCGCTACTTGAATCCGCTCAGTCGAAGCCCATTCGCAAGACCCGCGAACGGAGCGTCGGCACGTAGAGCTCTGCAAGGCCCCTAAAAAGACAGCAGCAGAAGTATCGGCGGTTCCCTAGAAACATTGCCGGCTACTTTCATTCTGGGGCTTCATCTTCGGGAGTCGCAGGACAACCAGAAACGGTTTACCCCTCTCTCTCTGGCGAAAGCATCAGCTGCTGTGGTTTCCTGCTATCCCATTCTCTCTTCTCTGTGCATGGTGGCGAGCGACCGCACTACATTGCAACGACGTTCTCCAACATGTTGTCATTGCCTCAACGACAGTGTCCTCAGCGAAACTCTCTTTTTTTCCCGCTCTCCGCATTTAATGACCAAGAGAAAGCACGAGAGAGGCGAGCACTAAAAGAGGGAAATATAATGATGGGGATGCCGACGGCTCTCCCCTTTCCCTCCTTTCCTTGATTTCCTCGTGACCCGCCATTTCACCTCCCTCCTGCTCATTCCTTAACGCGTGCGGGCGCGCGCACACACACACATCTTCACACGTACCTTGATGCACTCTCGGAGCGTCTCTTCTTCTCCCCTTTTCTCCCCCCATTTTGTTAGCTGCCGGAGAGGACGCGCATATTGCAATCGTTCTTTTTCCCCTTCATTTATGCTTCTTTTCTGATGACGTTTTCTCGTGTTGCGTGTTCTGCCCCCCCCCCCCCCCCCCGCTGCACATCTCTACACTCCTTCACCCTTCGTTCTCCTGTACGAATGCCCATCGAACAACACCACTGCAGTAAGAAGGAGGGCCGATAAAAGAAAGAAAAAACAAGAAAAACAAGGCAACGGGTGAAGGCCGCGTATCGACTCGCAGCCACCACATCGATGATACCACAGAAGAAGTAACATGCGTTGCTTATTCGGACGCTCAGTTGGCCGCTGATGACTCTATCTCCTTCCCTCCCTCCCTCCCTCCCCTCTCTTTCTCTTTGTTTGTTTCCCTTTCTCCGAGTCTCTTGCTGCGGAGGAGACCACAGCGTACGGTTTTTCTTTGGATAGGTAAGATGTCTTCCTCCCCCTTCCCCTACGCGTATGCTGTCAGGGAGTATGTATGACAATCCGCTTTGTGGAGTGCGAGTTTACATCTCCGCGGTGGCTTTTACTCGTCGGCGCTTTTACGCTCTCTTTCAGCGGAAAGGGGCGCTATTCCCATAAGCGCTTGCTTGATTGTCCCAGAGAAACGTCGAAGCTCAAGCAAGCGCTAAAGCACAAAGGGGAGAGGTGTAAAATTTGCTCAAAGTAACTGCAAAACGAGCAACTTTGCGATACACATGAATAGGGCCGGCTCGCCAAAGCAGTTGCGTTGCTGCCGGGCTCCGATCACTGCGGCAAGCGTGATGGATGAAAACAATACGAAGCTGACTGTCTTTGACGTTGCAATGTCGCCAATAGGGCTCAACTATTTCGCGTTGAGAGAACTGGCAGACGGAATGATGCTGAAGGAGGTGAAGGCCAAGTCGGGGAGCTAGTTTCGCATTCCAGCAAATTTTGTGTTCGATGAAGTAGGGTCTTGCTCTGGTAAGTAATGGCACTGCATTGCAGATATATTGCAGTGCGGCTGCGCGGCCTCTCTTAGAAGTCTTCTCTGGGGCTCCTGCGAGACTACTGTTCTCCGAGAAAGAAAGGTACCACAGCTGCGGATATGTGTAGCTTCCCCTGCATGACTGTGCCCCTTCCTCCTTTATCGCAACTGCTTTCTCATTCGTTCGACAAGCGCGAAGGACGCTGCTCAAGCTGGTTGTGTGTGTGTGTGTGTTCGCATGCGGTTGTGCTGGAGTTCACCAGCGAAGTGCGTGCTTTCCGCGAACGGAGCGAGAGAAAGGGGTGGGGCATTCTTGTTTTGTTTGGTTTGGTCGCTTAGCCTTGAGTGCTTCAGTCCTTCCGTGTGTTCTCGACGGGGCGCTGCGGTGTTCCCCCTGCGCGTACCAGTTGCTGCCGTGCCTTGTTGGAGCTCATTGTGCACGTGTACGTCGTCACGTCTTCCTTCTCTTCCTCTTGCGCGGTGGTATTTCCGATTTTGCACATGGCGTGTTCGGGTCGTCTGACGTCACGCGTTGTGATGGCCAACCCAAACATGTTCATCGACGATGCTTCTCAGGTTAAGGTTGCTTTCCCGCGTTAGTCCCCTGTGCCGGTCAGCCAGCATAGCCAGCAATGCAATGGATTGCACTGAGCTACATTGACAACGTAGGGGTGACTTAGTCCGCAATGGGCGTGTGACGCAGTAGACGGCAGCGCAGTGATGAAGCAATCAAATGATCCTCACGAGCCACCGGCTTGGTCTCTGCAGCTGGCTTCACACTAACGCTCATGTGACTCTCTTTCTCACCTCTCACCCATCCACACGTACGCTTAATGAACCCGCCCTGTTGGCTGATGACCTCTATTCGTTCTGAGGAACGCTACGCAGCAGATCACTACACCAAGCATTTTGTAAGACGCTTCGCAATCATCCCACGTCTACAAACCCCCACAACCACACAACTCCGCCACACAGTCGCCTCAGCGCCTCACTTGCAGCCGGCAACCACTCCCTTCTTGTTCCTCTCATTTCCTGCTTCTCATGCTCCGTCGCAGCCTGTCTCGCTTCAGGCCCGTTATCGTGACGGCCACCGAGGCGCTGAGAGATATAACAGATGGTGCTGTCATCGCTCTCGGCGGCTTTGGCCTTTGTGGCTTCCCGTTTGAGCTACTGGAGAAGCTAAACCAGATGGGCACAAAGCAGCTTACTCTCATCGCCGGCACGACGTCAGGACCTGAAAACGGCACC
>NC_025877.1:647428-667790 GCF_000755165.1 Leishmania panamensis
AAGGGCATGGGCGGCGCCATGGACCTTGTCATGTCGGGCTGCCGTAATGTAGTGCTGATGGAGCACACGAACAAGGAGGGGAAGCCACGCGTGGTACAATCCTGCAACATCCCTCTCACTGGCGCTGGTGTGGTGGATCTTCTTATCACCGAGCTGTGTGCTTTCCGTTTTGAAAAGCAGAAGGGCGGCGTCCGGGTGATGTGGCTGTCGGAGTTGGCAGAGGGCGTGACGGTGGAACAGGTAAAGGCCAAGACGATGGCCAGTTTCAAGGTCGACCCGAATATAAAGACGATGCCGCTGGCGCCGGTGCCGGTGCCTCATGAGTGACCACGTAGTGGCTGGCTGATCAGAGCACTCAGTTTTTCTTTCCTATGGTTATTGTTGGCTTTGTGTGTTTCAGTCGCTTCCGCAGGTGACAGGGTTGCCACCGTGTGTGGGCGTTGCTGCACCTGGCACCTTTTCTCTGTGACGCACATGGGAAGCACTGGCCCCCCTCACCCCGTCACGTGTAGAGCGTCGCTCTCTCTTTTTGTGGGGTTTGCTTCTCCCCCCCCCCTCTGTCGGGGTATATGTTTGTGCTTTCTGGCATTTCCTTCGATAGGGTTTTACCGAAAACGATTCTGAGCGGTTAAAGCTCTAGCGTGTCTATTGGATGTCCTTCGTGCTCTTTCTATGTTCGTTTGTGGTTTATTGTATGCCTGTGATCTGCAGAGCGGGCGCACCCGCCTCCTCCTCCTCCTCCTCTCTCTCTCTTGACGAGCATCTTTGCTGTTTTTAGCTCGTCTCTCTCTCTTTCTCTCTTTATCGTTGCACACTCTCTCTTTTTTGTTTCTTTTACCTTTGCCCTCCCTCTTACTGCTTCAGCCACGCTTCCCCACTCCTCGGTCTTCTGCTTAATGGGTGAAGAGCTCGCAATCTCTCTCTCTCTCTCTCTCACTCTGGCCTTCCTCCCTCGTCTCACTACCCCCGCTTTTCTTTCGCAATGTGTTAGTTTGCCTCTTCAACGTACTTACCGACCCTCCCGCGCCACCCCTTTTTTTGTATTTACTGCACACAAGGCCTCCCGCGTCTCTTTGCTTGGACCTGCGTGCGTGTGTCTCTGTAGGGAGTCTATGGCTGCCGTGAGTGGTTCTGCTTCTCCTCCCAGGTGCTTGGGTATTGAAGAATGATGTTTGCGTGCAGAGAAGTTTGCTTGCCATTCCCCCCCCTTCTGGCCTTGCTTTGCTCTCTCACTTCTGTGGCGTGTGCAGTTGTGCAGGTGTCGCGGGAAAAGAAAAGGTGCGCAAGTGGGAGCTGAAGTGCTCCTCTACTTTCGAGTGCGTGCTGACATCTCCTCTCACCTCCTTCTCCTACTTCGCACCACGTTCGCCCCTATCCCTGTTGCCAAGACGTGGGGCCGCTCTATCCGTCTTGCTATTGGAGTTTTATAGTTTCCAGAAAGAGGCAGTGCTGCACGCGCGCCAAGGAAGCCACTGCGCCTTTACGCCTTTCCATCCCGCCAGTAGGGTATCTCTCTCTCTCTCTCGAAAACGATCTGACGAGAAAGGGAGAAAAATCATGCGTTCTTAAAAAGCACATTGTCGTGTTGACGAGACACCCAGCCTGGCTTAGTTTGTTGTCTCTTGGTTCTTCTGCGTGGCGTGCCTCGGATGGGGTGGACAACCCACGTTAGTTCTCTTCGCATTGGCTGACGATTTAGTCGGCAACAGTGTGTTACCCGTAGCGCTCGCCGTATTCGCCATCGGTGTGTATCCGTTACGCGGACACGTAAAGCCCGCACCCATCCGGCCACACTTAAGTTGATCACAAATGTTTTATTTCGTGTAGTTCTTTTCACTCTCTCCATCCTCCCCCTTCCCTCCCTCTTTCTGTCGCATTCCTTCAGCCGTTTTTCGCTCTCCACCAGCATTTGCGGTCCTTTTCCTTCCCTCTTCGCTTCCACTAACGAAGTCATCGCCTTCTTTAGTGGAAGCGTCAATCGGGACTGAGACACCCCCCCTCCCCTCCCCTCCCACCGACACATCCAAGCAAATACATAAGAATTTCTACATTCACCTTGCCGCGATCATTTTCTCTTCTGGGATTCAGTCACGTTCTACTCTGCTCAATGACTGTCTGAGCCCCCCTTTTTGCGTCTTTCGCGTCTTGTGCGATATAGCGACACCTGCACAAAGCTGTTACAGCATACGAAGTCGCCTTGTGTTACTGTCGCTGCTCTCCTCCTCCTTTCCCCCCTCCCTTGGTCATGCACTCCGCATCTCCTCTCTCTCTCTTTTCGCGTGTCCATCCTCCGCGTTGTTGCAGGTCCCCCTAAGTGGCGCATTTTACCGCTTCTCTCTGCCATAATTTTCGTTCTTCGTCTCCTTTTTACGTTTGCAGAGGGTATTACACGCGGACGCAAATACACGCACACACACACGCACGACCATCTAAAACAGTGAAGAATTTCCTCACCTTCCCCTCCAAAAGAGCGAATCGGCGCGTCTCACGTTTATTCGCGCACAATTTCGCGCTCCCTTCTCTTTCTTCGTGGATAACGTTGCCTTTCCACCTCGCCCCACCCTTTTCTCTCTCTCTACTTCACTCGCGTTGATCGGCAGTGGCATATCGTTGATTGATGTGCGCAGACCCGCCTACACAGGCACCACAGTAGACCACCACGACTGGTGTGTGCGTTCAGCAAGGTGTGTCTTGAGACAGTATTCTTTATTCGTTTCCTTTTTTAGCTCGCTTGCACAGCCAAGGCCGCGGAACACTCAACACTCACATTCTTGTGTGTGTGTGCGTGCTTGAGAGGCTACTGCCTTGGTGTATTCACCACCTCTTCTCCTGGTTCGACTCACATGGTCGAGTGGCTTCTTTTCGTTTCACACGCTCTACCGCTGTGGAGCTCTTTTTGTTCTTGCTAAGGATTCCTCTTCTGCGTTCGCCATGCTGCGCCGTATACGTTAGGCCTTACGGCCAACGATTGTGAGTACCGCCGAGTCTCTCAAGCACATTCACAACAGTGCCATCATCGCCGCTGGTCGTTTTGGCCTTTGTGGCTTCCCGTTCGCGAGCCACTAGGCGCCCTTAACTTCACCAAGGCGAAGAACCTCACGGTGACCGCGGCAACAGTGGGCGGCATGCACAGTGACATTGGGCCGCTTGCGCGTGATAGGCAGATTGCGAAGGTCATCACTAGCTACGTTGGTGAGAACAGCGTCCTCGCAGAACGGCTCCTGAATGGCGAGTTTGAAATCGAGTTTTGCCCCATGGGCACGCTGGTGGACCGGCTGCGCGCCGCGGGTGCTGGGCTGCCCGCCTTCTACACCCCCACCGGCTACGGCACGGCCGTGTCGGAGGGTCGCCTTCCTGTGCGCTTTGTGCCGGGCAATCCCATGAGGGTCGCCGAGTACAGCCACCCGCGCGAGACGCGGCAGTTCGGCGGGCGGTGGTGCACGCTGGAGACGGCGCTGCCAGCGGACTTTGCGCTTGTGCGTGCGTGGAAGGCGGACAAGCGCGGCAACCTCGTGTTCCGCGGGACGACGCAGAACTTCAACCTTGCGTGTGCGAAGGCCTCGAAGGTGTGCATTGCGGAGGTGGAGGAGATTGTGGAGTGCGGGGAGCTGGACCCGAAGACGGTGCACCTGCCCGGCGTGTATGTGCACCGCCTGGTGTGCCCACCGAGCATCAGGAGAGCTGCCGAGTTCGTGGTGGAGCGCAAGGCTGGGCTCTCCTCTGGAACTGGCAAGGACGCCCTTGCAGCCCGCAACATCATAGCCCGCCGCGCCGCGCTCGAGATCAAGGATGGCATGACGCTGAACCTTGGGATCGGCATCCCCAACTTGGTGGTGAACTACATTCCGCACGAGATGGATGTGGTTCTGCAGGGGGAGAACGGGCTGCTCGGCATTGGCCCGTACCCGCTGCCGGAGGAGGTCGACCCCGACGTCACGAACGCCGGCAAGCAGACCGTCACGATGAGCAAGTCGGGCGCTTCGCTGTTTGACAGTGCCGAGTCCTTCAGCATGATCCGCGGCGGTCACTTGGACTTGACCATGCTGGGTGCCCTACAGGTCTCGAGCAGCGGCGACATCGCCAGCTGGTGGGTTCCCGGCAAGGTGCTGCGGGCCGCAATGGCAAGTGAAGCCTCGGGGGGGGGGTTGCGGTATGCTGTTGCCTCTGTGCTCGTGTGGGTGAGAGAAGTGTAGGACGGCTTTCACCCTTTTTTTTCTGCTTTGTTTTGAGTTTCTCGACGCAGAGTTTGTGTCCGTGTCATCTCTTCTGGGAAAGACAGCTGACTGCCTCGTGTAGCGAAGAAATGGCACTTTTTTCGTTCTCTTCGCCTTGGTGGTGCGTTTTGTCTGTTCCTGTGCTGCGCTGTACTGCCTTCGATTTAGCGTTTTGTTTTTCCTTTCGTGTGGTGTGCCGGCTGTGACTGAGAAGGCTGCGCCCTCCCGCAAACGATGCGCACGGCTGCGTTGTGCGTGGGCGAAGGTGGACAGGCCGTGCGCCGTCGGGTGAACTCGTCCGTTGAGCACCAGGCGAGGGTGCGTGTTGATTGATAACGGCCTACATGGATTCGGGTTGCTGTGCTCTTCAAATGGTTCGCGCTTTCGCCTACATCACCGCATGGGCGCATGCCCCTCACCGAGACACGCGTACGTACACAGAGAAAGAGAGTGCAAGGCCCAAGGTCTCAGCACGAGTTCAGAGGCGTTGGTTGCCCCTGCCGAGTTCCCGAAGTACTAGTGTTATTCGTGCTTTCTTTGACGAGAGTAATTCGCCGATCAATGAAGGGGGGGGGTGCCCAAATAGTGAGGGAAGGGGAGGAGAAGAGAGGGTGAAAGCTTATCTCTGACTACTTCTCGCTATGCTGTCCTCCGCGGACATGCCTCTTCTCCCAAGCGTTACGGTGTAGCATGGAAGTGAATGGGCACTTACGCACAACTTTCTGCCTAACTACCCCTCCGTACATACATCCATATATATGTATTTCTTTCACATCCCATTGCTCTCACAATGCCATTCTGTACACCTGACCCTCGCTTTACGGTGGTCACCCACATACAACTTGCACGCACGCTTACGCGCCGAGCGCACATTGGTACCGTCAAAGCAGCTTGGGAGAGTCGTCCTCTTCCCCTGTAGATTTCTCACTACCTGTCGATTTCTTCGTGCCCTCCACTGGCGGGTGTGCCCGTTGCTCATTCTAGAGAGTTACTGCCTGACGCGTGTTTTTTTTCTCCCCCTGGCGCTGTGTTTTACTGTTCTTTTTTTTTTTTGCGGCCGCAGCCGGTTCCCCTTTTTCTTTTGGTCCGTTGACCCACCTTTTCCTGTGTTCCTCGCTCTCCCGTGCTGAGCCTCGCGGTCGATCCATACGTGTTACCACCTGCGTGTGCGAATCCACATTTATGTGTTTTTGGGCACTGGGGTGTGTGTGTGTGTGGGGGGGAGCCAACGTGCGAGAGGGCGCTGCCCCAGTCAAGCGGTTAGGGGAGCGTCTTTCACCTGTGTTGATCAGTTTGAGCTTTGTTTTACTTCTTTCACTGCATTTTGCAGCGGTGTATTTTGCTACCCCATTTTTCACCACCGTCTCAGCTGCAGGCGACCGCCAAGATCCACCACAAGGCGCGGCCAACTGAACCCTTCATCTCGTTAGATTTCCACCGTTCTCTCGTAGGGCGGTCCTTCCTCTTCCTATACAACTGCCTTCCCCCTTTCGTGTACGTGCATGTGGTTTAACACAGCTCCCTTTACTCCCTACCTCTGTAGCCGTTGTTGCTGCTGCTGCTGTTTTGATTTTCTTTCTCTCCTCCCTCTAACGCCGGTGCTGTCTGGGGCGAGCTTGTTCACTTCCAGTGAATATTCACAGGTCATTTCTGCGCACCTGTTGTGCGCTGGGCTCACACGGATACAGATCGACGCCTTCACCAAAGATACCTCGTGTCGACCTGTGAAGCCCCGGCTCCGTTGGCTGCGCTGCTCTGCTGCGCCTTTTTTTTTCCCCTACCGTTTATTATTTCGTGTGCTCTTAGACTTGGCATTTTAAATCATACTCCCCCTGCGACGCGCCTATCATCGTCTAGCTACGCAGCAGACAGGGATAAGCACCCGTGCGCGCAAATTCAGCACCCAGCAAAGCCCCTTTTTCCCGCCCTGCAGCTGCTCGGCTTGGTGGAACGGAGGGTATACCCTACATACATACAGAAACAACAAATACACAGCCCTGCTATTTGGCTTCTTGACGTTAGCTGGATTGGCACCCGACACGCACCTCTCCATGCCATCGGCGCAGTCTCTGTCCGAGCGGCAGCGACACGCGCGCTTCTCACTGTTGCCGTCATCAACGGCTTTTCTCTCTTTCGATGTGCTGGAGTGGATCCCAAGCAAGGACAGCGCCAGTGGTGAGCTGCTCGCGCTTCGTCCTGCCAGGGGTGTCGCCTCTGAGCACCGCTACAACAGTAGCGCGTCTGTGGCTTCTCGTGAGAGGCGAGTCCACCCGCGCGACTGCAGTGCTTTTGAGTCTTCTGTTGGCTCGTGGGCGTGCTTCCGGACACTCTCCTGCTACGGCGATATTCTTGTGCTCGAGGATGCGCAGTCTGTCGACGTCAGTGCCGCTCACCGGCACGAGTACACGTGGCAACAGGGGCCAAGCTGTCTGCCGTTAGAGGGTGAGGTGAACGCCAGCTTTGGTGCGAGCACAGATCACCGGCCGATGCCCGCCTCCGTCTCCCATAATGCTACCCATATCGGTACTGACATAGTCCCCCGAGAGGCCCTTCTCACCACACGGCGCTTAGGTCGGCCAGCACATCGGCAGCACCATCCTACGCATGAGATTCCGATGCGGGATGTCCACTCCGTGCGTCGCCACTCCTTTCAGACGCCAATATCACTTCTATTCGACGCGAGGGGTCACCTCATCAGCGAAAGGGAGAGCAGCGACACGGCGGCTCGCAGTGATCGCGCGAAGTGGCTTGTTCCGCGGCGCCGTCATCATCGCAATGGCAGTTCGCCAAAGGTATCGAGTCTGCAGTGGCGCTACGAGCTGTGGGGGCCTGTTGGCGTTACTTTCACTCTGCGAGGCGGTCGTCGCATATTCTTGGCCTTCGCGTCGGCACAACACGCGGAGCAGATAGAGAAGCTGCTGATCCGCTTCGCCACTGGCGCCAAGCTCAGTCGCGAAGAGCAGCGTTGTCATTTCAATCAGCGGAACAACACTGACGCATCCGCATCCGTTTTGCAGATGCCCGCGCGGTCTGCGGACGATGACATGCCTTACGCTGCGTCTGCAGGTGAGGTGTTTGTGGCGCCGCTCTCCCCTGGTGTTCTGCAGCGCACCTCTTTGCAGTCTTTCACCTCAGAACGCGAGGCCTCCTTGCGTAAAGCCCCAGCCACGCCGGCCTCGCCGCGAGTGGACACTGCATCCCCATCGACTTGGGCTTTTGCAGCCCACTCACTCGTCTCTTCCACACCTGCGGGGTTGCCGCCGCAGACGGTGGTTTTTGCACGAGGCAACTCGCTCTTGGGGCTCAGTGGTACCGCGACCGCGTCACATGAAGTGGGATGTGCGCCGGCATGGGAGACACGTTGTGGCTCTAGCAAGCCTCCCGGTAGGGGGTACTTGTACTGCCGCCCCTGGGGAGAGGCGTCGAGGTATCGGAGGTACTACCTTAAGATGTCTACTACAGCAGGCATGAGTCACATAGCTCACCTCTCGCGGCATCGCCTACGCTTGTGGCAGCGCCTGCAGCAAGCCTTTGGAAATGACAAGCACTCCGTCTGGCTAGATCTGCGTCGCACCTCTGTCTCCCCAAGCACCGCACACGAGAATTTGTTGCTGTTGGCACCTCAGGTCGAGAGTTTCACGCAGCACAAGAACGTAGAGCTGCTCGGAAGTGGCGTGACACTTGTGGGCCCAGCGAGTAAGTCCTCTGCCGCGCGCGCTGCGCGTCGAAGAGAGCCGGAACTGTGCACTGGACGCCCTGTTGTCTTCGAAGCGCTTGCCAAGTCGCCCGAGGAGCGGACATTGTGGCTTGCATGGTTTTGCAGCCACGGTGCTACGGTGCCGACACCTGTCAGTGATGTTCAGATGGGGGACAGTGCTGATGTCCTGCCGACGCCGGAGGCGTCGGCGGTGTTTAGGCAACTCGGCGGTGCGGAACTTTTCACCACCTCACCCGCGATTGGAGCTGAACAAAATGCGTTTCTCTCAAATACGGCGGATCGGTGGGTGTCGAGCTGGGAGACATCGACCCTCTCCGTCGAAACGTTTCCTTCGGCGAAGCCACTGGGCATCGGCACGCCGCGCCTTCCGCTAAAGGAGCCGTCAGAGGGGCAACGAGGCGGGCTTCGAGCGCCTGCGGAGGCGATAGCGGCACCAAGGCTGAGCCCCCCTTTCCCCGAAGATTTGAGTAAAGCGTCTTCCTCTCTGCGCAAGTCCCTCCTTGCATCTGGCAAGCACGTCAGCAGGCGAGCACACGTGCAGCCACCCCCAGCGTTGGCTTTCAGCACAGGTGACAGGAAGGGGAGCGAGGCGGAGCTGTCGATTGTCGTCGAGGACGATGACCTTGACAAGGTGGCGCTGTACCCCGAGACCGCGGTGCCGCACTCAGCGGGCCGCTTGATGCGCAGTGATTCTGCAACGGTGGATCACGTGGTAGCTCCGCTCTGTCGTACGCCCGCGCCGCCTCTTCTGGCTGAAGCTGCGCGTTGGCCACGCAGCAGCAGTGAGAGGGCCGCCGAAGCGCCGAATATCATAGCCGTGGCGGAGGAAAAGCCGAAGACTGACCATACAGTCACTAGCAATGGTCCGAGCGCGGCCCCTATGTACTTGGAAGACACGGCGTCATCTGAACTCTCATCCCCCGAAAGGTCGGATGAGTCGCCGCCGCAGCTGCTCGCGACGACCGAGAAATCGCCGCGGCCCTCCTCGAGTATATCCACACCGCAGGATGGCAGCAACAGCCCCAAGCAATACAATAAGAGCGAGACTCATCGAGGCCACAGCGAAACACCGCTGGAGCCCACCGAGGCTGCACAGCGAGCGACCTGTACGGCATCTTCCACCGTGGCGTTAGTCACCTCACAGCCTAGCAGGCCTGCGACGACGACCGACGGTGGTGCAACGCCAGCGCCTCTCAAAGCTTCACTCACCGTTGCCGCATCGACGTCCTTTCCTGCGGAGCAATATCAAGACAGGTCTGGCTGTTTAAATAGTGGTAGTACACCACCTCGCACTGTAAAGCCGGAGGCGGCGTTTTTCACGGCTACGTCCGTGGAGGTCTCGTTTACTACGTTGTCGCAACAGATGCGGCCGACATCGAACAGGATTTCTTCAACTGGTGCCCAGCCCAGCGCTGCTCCCCCAGCGGCGCTACGGAGGACCATGGAGAAGCCGACGGGCACGAGCTCGTCAGGTAGGATGGACCATCAGCTGTGCGATGAGTCCGTAATAAGCGGACTTCGTCATGGGGCACGCGTTATACAGGACACTTCGACATCGTCCTCCCCCGCTCCATCATCGCGAGAGAGTCTGGTCAAGGGTGACGGAGACACCCATGACGCGCGGGTCTCTGAGATGTCTTCATTATCGCCTCTTGCACCGGAGCGCGGTTTACTGCCATCATCGAGCTCGGTGGTGGACCTGCGACTGTTGCAATTTCTCGAAGCCCGTGTAAGCGAGACGAGCGATGACCAAGCGGGTAGTTGCCGCGGCAGTTGCCGCCGAGGTGGTGGTACGCCAATCAGGTTAGCATCAACTCCGTTTGATCTTCACGTGGTGCCATCGAGCTAGTACCGCGATGGTGGCGCTGTACTACTCCGCGCACCGTGAGAGGAGTTAGCGGATTGGTCGAGCACCAATCTCAGTGAGCTCGCTACACCACTTCTCTTGCGAAGCAATTCTGTCAACACGGAAGGCGCACCTCCAGGCAGCTGGTCACCTGGTATGGCAGATGTTTTGACCCTCTTCAGCTGAGGACATCCAGCCTTTTTCCACACAGCAACAGCCAGCACTCTAGCAGCTCGCTTACGCTGGAGAATCGAAAGGTGATAGGGCGGCCTTCGTGCGCCTCCCGCAGCTCGCTGTTTACCTCTTAGAACTGAGTAAAGGAGCGACTCAGATGTGTCTTCAAATGATGTGGCTCTATTTTGTGGCACGAGGCGGAAGGCGAGCAGTGCTGAGAAGGTACAAGGCCGCACTTCCGACCAGCTCATCGATGGCCTCCACCTCCACTGCAGCACTTCATTAGTGGACACGTTACATGACCCCTGTGGAGGTTCCTCTCGGGTAAATCGGTGAATTCTTTTCCTCATTAATTTTTCCGCACAATGCTATGCGTTACATGTTCATCTCTTATTTATGTTCTTCTTCACCTCCGACTCTTCCGCTCGGTTAACGCCCAGTCTGGGCCATTATACTCTGTCTCCCTCCCCCCTCTCCCTCCCTCTGCTGCCCCCACGCACTTGTGTCGAAACAACGTGCTTACCAGTGCTGTACCACATCGAGCTAGATTTCAGATGACACACACACACACACGAAAAAAAAGCAAAGCAAGAGCTCAATGGCTAACAGCTGCCGTAGCTGCAGAAGGCGGGTGTCCCAGGCGCCCAATACGTGGGGTTGAGGGAGGGGGAGAGGTGGCCCACGCGTACTGAGGCGAGGGGAGGGAGGAAGTCGTATCGGAGGAAAAGCCCAGCAGCTATGTCGTTGTCCACTACTTCAATGGAAACAAACAAACAAAAAGAAAGCGGAGAGTAGCTGACAGAGCTCAAGTCGTGCTGTTTCGATTGCGTCTTCTCCCTTCCACTGTTGACCGCATACTTTCAGCGACTCTCTCACCTTCATCCACATGCCACTTCTCCTTCCTTGTTTCCGTGCTTGGCATCATCTTTTCCCTACCCATTCATACCTGCAGAAGGCACATACAGGGTGCCAGGCGGGTGCCCATCACGTTTTCCTCTGCCTGAAATTTTTACGGAGGTGTGCGTGCTTTTTTAGTCCCTCTATCTCGAGTCGTTATGCCGCGCGAACTGCGTTACTGCCGTCCAAGGCACGACCCCGAGGAGTCTCTGCTCGCATATTTATCCAAGAAGTTCACCTATCTAGCGGATGCGGAGTGGCGTGAGCACATTGCAGCCGGCCACATCAGTGTCAATGGGGCGACACTCACTAATGAGTCCTACGTTCTCCGGCAAGGTGATGTGCTCCGCTTTGCTCCGCCGCGCTCCTTGGAGCCACCAGTGGACAAGAATCACATTGAGGTCCTCTATGAAGACTCGAGGCTGATGGTCGTTACCAAGAACGGTAACCTACCAGTCGCTGAGGGTGGACGGTACTGTGAGAACACGTTGGTGGGGGTTCTACAACGCCGTGGCACCGCCTCTTTCTACACCGCCGCCACGCGTATCGGCACTGCCACAGCACATGAGCACAGAGAGAAGGTGTCTGACACTCTCACGCATACTGGAGAAGTTGCCGAGACTACAGCTTACGTTGAGTGTTCGACGGCTATGGGCGCGAGCGGCGAAGGGGCTCAAATCTCTACTCCACCTCCCTCCCGACGGCGACTGGTGGATGACACGCATTGGACTGCTGCGGTTGACGTAGCGCCGTGCATCTCTGCACTGTTGCCTGATGCACCGCCACCGCAGCAGCGAAGCCCGCTCAACCTTTTCACAATCCAGCGGCTAGACAAGGAAACCTCGGGTGTTGTGGTGCTGGCGAAGCACAGCGTCACTGCAAGAAAGTTGGCAGCGCAACTGGAGGCGCAGACAAAAGGCTGTACTGACGCTGTGGAGTCGTGGCTGCGCGAGCGCGGCCACACCGTGCCGTTCTGCTCTGACGTGTTCGGCGAGCTACTTCAGCTCAAGGCCCACGTAGTGCACAAGTCGTACACGGCGGTGCTTCGAGGTGCTGCCCCAGAGGGCCACACCTTTGTGGTGGTGAACTGCATGGACTGCATGGCGAAACACCCGACGCACTCGTTGGAGGAGCAACATACGCAGCTCAAGAGGCTCAAAATGTGCTGTGAACCGTTGAGAGGCATTGTCGATGCATCCACAGCGTCATCCTTGCCGACCCAACCAACGGAGCAGCGGAGCCACTGGGGAAAATTGGCTGCCACTCGCATACGTGTCTTGGCGAGCAACAAAGTACTCGGGCTGACATGCGTACACGTGGAGCTCCTCACCGGTCGAAGTCATCAGATTCGCCTGCACTGCGCCGCTATTGGTTACCCGGTGCTAGGCGACAAGCTCTACATGACGACGACACCTGGAAGAGAGGGCGGCGCCACTGCCGTGTCCGACGCGGTGTACCTCGAGCGAGTTCGGCGTGAAGATGACCCATTTCTTCCCATTGACGACGACCTCAGCGACACGGGTGGCACCGACAGAACCAGCAGAATGAGGTGCCGACGCCACTTGCTGCATGCAACGCGGATCGCCTTTGAACATCCAGACATTTCGCCAGCGCACTGGATGACTTTCACGACGTCGCCGGTGTCCTTCTTCGCTGCAGATGTTCGCTTCGAATCCGAAGCGGACTCCTTGCGGTTCATTCAGTGGCTGACAGGCGCCGTCTCGCGCCCCCTAGCAAGCAGGGATATCTCACAGAGTTGAAGCGTATTCTTGCGCAGGTGTAGGGTTCTGCAAGCAATACTGCGTAAGTTTCTCTAATTTCTTTCCAACTGCGCTGTTGAACCTTCACTGACATGACTGCTGCTCAATAATCGAAAAAAAAAACGATTCCGTGCGCCATGTAAGCGCCACCCATGAAATGCGTTGGTGAACACCCCTCCATAACGCTCACCATTCACAATCCTGTTGCTCCCCTCGTCCTCTGTGAAGGTTGATTTACAGTTGATAACGAGATCTTCCACTTAGTGACGAGTGCGTAGTCTCTCTCTCTCTCTTTGCTGTCCCCGTGCGCCAGTGGAGGAGGTCGGCAGGCATTTCAAGTCGAGCACCTACACAGTCTCAGGGCTACACTATTGTAATTGTCGCACCCTTCCCCCCTTTTCGTCCCCTCTACTCTGCCACGATGCTCGGCACACTCCACGAATGTTTCTTCGTCTTTCCCCGCTCTTCTTTCCTTTTCTTTCCAGAAGTAGTCTCCACACGAGAAGGCCTCTTATCCTCATATCTCAGCCACGCTTGCTATGTTTTTTCCCCCTTTTCTGCGGCCTCTTTTCCACTCCCGCTGTGCACGTCGATTTAGCCTGCTACAGCTGCTGCTGCTGCTGCTGCTTGCGAGCTCGGCCCTGTATGCGACTCTGAGCTCTGGCATAGCATTGAGCAAAGAGGTCGAAAGAAGAGTATCTGCCAACCCCCCTTTCCATGCGACATTGGCTTAGTCCAGCCTTCCTCCTTATTGCAGCATACCATAGCAACTATGGATTCGCCGTCGAGTGCGCCGTCTGTGCCGGCGGCGTTGCCAGAGACAGATGAGGCGCGGCTCCTGTTCTACGTAGAGGTCCTCATGGCCAACGTGCCATTGCTCATTGCGGACCTCAGCTCTGCCAAATACGCCTTCCTGAGCTTCTCGGAAAAGACACGCAGGGAGGTGAAACAGAAGTCTACTTTGATTCAGTTCATTGGCCGTACCTTCACTTCGCTGCAAAATGCCAACAAGTCCTTGATAGCGACCCAGCAAAGCCTGCGGGAGTACGAGATGAAGCTGGTGCGGGCAGCGCCGCCATCCTTCGTGACGAGCGAGGAGGCGCTTCGCCTATCCAACACCACAGCCAACGGCGACACTCCCACTGCTGAGCTAAATGGTAGTGCTTCCCCTGCACCTGCCGAAACGGCAGCTGCTGAGTCACAGAGGTTCTTGACCGCATTCCCCGACAATGTACTGATCCTGAGCGAGGAGGACATTCGCCCAGTGCGGGAGGTGGAAGAGGTGTACGAGAAGGAGTCGACAGCGTACAGAGACGCTGCGAAGGCGTGCAACGCAATGGAGGACGCGTTTGAGCAGGCGCAAGATCGGTGCCGCACCATGACGGAACACGTACAGGACCTCAAGTGGCGCTTTCAAGAGGTTTATAGCGGCTGGAAAAGTGCAGAACAGGAGCGGGGTATGGTGCGCATCATGCGAGATGAGCTGGCGGGTCGGAGAGCGATTATGACAGAAGCCTTGCACGAGATCAAGACCATCAAGGACGAGTGCTACGCGAAGGAGTTTAGGATCATCGAGGACTCCATTGCCCAGGCTCAAGCAGAGGCAGAGTCGATCAAGGCCGAGTTGCAGGCGAAGCGCTGTCGCTACGAGCTCGAGTTGGCCACCTACCAAATTGCATACAAGGAGCAGCAGGCCGAGGTGGAATCCCTGCGCGAGCAACTCAAACTGTTGCGTACCCACCAACGAGATCTGGAGATGCTCGCCAAGAAGCAGCAGCTCGAGGAGATGGACCGCAACTGTTTGCGGAAGCTGGTGATGGAGACACTGACCCTAACCCCGTCCAAGTACGGCAAAGTCGACGACCGCAAGCTGACACCGGAGCAGGAGGCGCAGGTCAGAAGCGACCATCCGTTGGTGTCGGTTCTGGCGGCCCGCATCTCCGTGTTGGAGGAACAGCGCAAAACGATTGGTAGGCTTCTGACGAGTGCGCGGGGAATGCGCAAGAGCGATGCCGTCAGCGTCACGGTCGAGCAAATCCGTACGCTGCTCGAGCCGGAAATTCAGCTCGATGAGGAGGCCCTGGCGTGCGAGTAAAGTGCAGGATCGTTTACTATTTTTTTTCTCTCTCTCTCTCCCCCCGCTGCTGTACTGATTACCTGCGCGGTTCGCGCTGCATTTCGCTTCCCTGCTCAGACGTTTTTTTCGTGTGGCGTTTTTTCCTTCCCCCTTATGCTACTGTACTTGTGTGCGGTGTAGTGTTGCCGCATGGAGCTGTGCATGTTTTCGGTTATGCTCGCTCATGCGTGCAGGCTTGCAGTGTTCTCTCACTGAAGCTCCCCCTTTCTGGTTCATTACTGTTTTCTAGTGCGTTCTCTCTCATACATATCCCTCATGCTTGTCTTCTCCACGACATGTATGCGCACATCACTCAACCGTCAACTGTTGCTGATCAACGCGGCCGTCACTTCCGCGTTGATGAGCTTTTCCAGGAAAGCGTTCTGTCCGATCGACATGATTCTCGGGGGAGGGAGAAGGGGGAGGTGAGACAGTTGATCTTGCTATCATTTCTCTTTTGCAGCTGTTTTGTCGCCCGTGGCCATGCCTTCCTTCTTGCTCACATTGGAGGACGCTGTCGTTGGCACCTAAACCCCGGCGAGTGGATCTTGCACGTACCACAGTCGCAGGCGCAGTTAGTGTATTCGAGTTTCGCCGTTCATGTCTACGATATCCTTGCCATTTCGCTCTGACTCTCCATCTCTCTTTCTCTCTCTATCTGACTCTCTTTTTCCTTTTCGTGCATGGGGCACGCATGGGCACTGGGCACTTCGCTGCTGTCTGCTACTCTGTTTTCCATGCGGATATCGCAGCTCGCAGTGCCGAGCGTCGTGTCGCATTTTGAAGCGTCCAAAGTGCGTGGGCATTTTTGTCTCCCCCTCCAAAAAGATAAACCACGAAGCCCGAACGAACAGGGTGAAGCCGCACCCGAGCTCTGCCATAGAGAGAGAGAAGGGGCCACTGACAGCACACCGCATCAATTTAAACGTTCCTCTTTCCACGCGTCTTCTCACTTCTTTCCTTCACTCCGGGGACTCACTTCCTGCTGTCAACAACGAGGTGGAGAGTGTCTGTGTGCGGTTGTGTGTGAGTATGTGTGCCGGGGGGAGGGGGGAGGCGGGGGAGCGACTTGCTACACGGGCGTTTATTCAACCTGTCGGACTGCTGTTTCCCTTTCCTTACATTTTCAGGCTGGTCTTTCGCGCAGTCGCCGTGGTTGCCGTTCCAGTATTTCTCTCCAGCGTTCTTTTTTTTCCCCTTCGTGGTATAATTGACGTCCTTCCGCCGTCCTCTCCTGGTGCCAGCTCCCCGACTTACCCTATTCATCTTTGTGATTCGCTTATCAATCGGTATTCATGATCTTGATTGACCTGGCTAATCTCCTCCCCTCTCACCCTGCTGCCTACCTTCTCCTCTTTCATTCGCTACCGCCTCTTTTGAGTCTCTCGTTTCCTTAGTGATTCTTTTCTCGTGCCTTTACCTTCTAAGCCCTTGCGGTCCTCCACCTCCCTTCTCGCTCCTCCCTCGATCGCCTCACTCTTCCGTTTCTTTTTCCTGTAATTCCTTTGAGTGTCTCGCCATTGCTCCCTCTCCGTTCGTCTCCCTGTGTACGGTTGAACTTTCTAGCCTTCCGCCTTACCGTCTGACTCTGTGCCACTGCCGTCCCTCGCCGCGCCTTCCGTCAAGTCTTATCCACTTTTCTCCACTATTTGTTGGTTTGTTTCTCAGCTCTCTCTCTCTCTCTTTCAGATTCCAGTATCCTCTGTAGAGTATTGTACGTGGTGGCCTGAGAGGCTCTGTGCTTCAGTGGTGCTCTGGGGAGATTGGCACTGTCTCTTTGTTTCTTGTTGCGGCTCTTTTGTTGTTGTCATGATTGCTTGCTGTTCGCAGCCCAGCTGTGGATCAATACAAGCGCAAGAGTAGAAGAGCACGGGCAGGGGAAAGGGGGACAGAGGGAGGGAGGGTGGGGGGAAGGCAGGAAAAGTAGCACGGTGCGTGCACTGCTGCCACTCTCTCTCTCTCTCATATTTTCCCCCTTGCTTTTGCTTGTGGTGACAGGCCTCTCTTTTCAGTTTTGTCGGAGATGCACACGTGCCCCAGCGCCACCAGTGACGATTCTTATCCCGTGTTGCGTCCCGCCGTTACCATCATCGGAAGAAACTGAGAGAGTGGAGGTGTGCCGTGGCTGTCTTGTGCCTCTTTGTGCCGCTTCGCTACCGCCGACTTGTCTTGTTCTTTTTTGGCGCTAGCGCGCTTGCAAGAAAACCCCCTCCCCTCCCCTCCCCTCCCCCTACTCCAGCGAGTTTGTTTGCTTGTTTGTTTGCGCTCCCCGTCCTCCTACTCCACGCGCAGACCGCCATGCTCGCGTGGGGGAATCGAAATGGAGTTCCCCGTGTTTGTGGCATCCGACGTGCACGGCGAGAAGGTGAACCTCGCGCTGCGCTACAACCCGTGGACTGACACACTGGACCATTTGCTGACCGCTGCATCGCACTGTTTTGCCGGTGTAGCGCACCTTATGTGTCAAGGTCCTCTTCCGCCGTTTTCTGCGGCGTACATCTACCAAGATGTTCAGTTTCAGTGGGATGCGCTGCAGGATCGCACGCAGCTTTCACCCTGCTGCCAGGTCTATGTTTTTCGCGAAGCGTTCGACGAGACTGTCGCAGGTATTCCAGACCCTTTGGACTCGTCGAGGTTACTGTTGATGCTCACCGGGAAGCATGCTAGTATGCCCTCCTTGACAGACACATCGGTTGTATCTCAACCTTCACCGCTTAATTTATCCGCATCGAACTTGTCGATCCGTCTCGCCAGTAATCGGTGGGCACTGCCGCAATACGGTCAGCAACCGGGGACGTCGAGGCTTCGCTTTGACGTGTCATCGCCTCTGTGCAAGAACAGAGTGCCGCTGGTTCGTATGCAAAGCCCGACAGGCTCAGACAAGGCAACTCGTACCGACGATAATGCGGACGATTTTCATAAACTGTGGTGCACGGATGAAACTGTCGTATTCCGCCCTGTGCAGTCGCACCGCTTTCGCCTGCAGATCTTCTCCCCTACGATGGAGACTGAGATGCGCCATGGCGACACGCGGGGCAGCGCAGAAAAGCCGCTCATTTGCTCAGGGGATTTTAGAGCATCGGGGCCACAGACTGCCCATGTGAAACCAAAGAGACGTCACTCCAGTGACTCGTACAAAGGACTCTCTGCAGAATCCTCTTACACGGGGGAGGTTGCCATTCCAAGGAGCTGGTGTGACCCTTCTAGGCACTTTTTCCGTAGCACAGCATCGCATGTATGCGAGTCAGATTCTTCCTTCCCTCAATCCTTCTCTGTTTCATCGTACAGCCGAGGCACAGCGCAGCCCTTCCCATCAGGCAGCGTTCGATCCAAGGGATTGCCACGAATTGACGAGTGCCATCCTGAGGTACTTGTGAAGAGAGAACCCCGCAGCGGAGGTGGCGGCAGCATTTTGCGTGATGAGCGGGAGCGCATAGCGGCTCAGATGCAGATGGGGATAGATGAGCTGCGTTTACGGTTGCAGGAGGAGTCGAGGGATCTGAAACGGACATTGAGTGGCTCACGGCACCGTGTCGTTTTTCCACGGAACTGACTGTATGACGGTAGAGGTCAGTGTTGCTCTTTCTTGCGTCTCTACGCTACTGTGAAGCAAGAATGATGTGCACAGCTCCGCCTCTCTTCGGTTCTGCAAGAGAGTCTAATCTAATCTCTCTCTCTTCCTCTTCTGTTTCGTCTGACTTTGCTCGTTTTTTTTTTATTTCGTTGCTACACCCCAGCGCTGGTAGAGCGGCTGATCCTGGTGGCATGTGCGCTGTTTGCGTCTTGCGCTGTGGCTGTGACAGCGAGGTGCTCCGTGTTCTCCCTTTTCTTTTCGCTCGATCATGGCATCCCCCACCCCCGTTGCTCGGTGTGCATGGGATGTAGTCATGCGCTCGGGTCATTCCTTGCATACTCGTGCTATTCATCACAGTTGGGTCCGCGTATTGGGGCGTCTCTTCTTTGGTATTCTGAATGTCTATCGGCTCCCTCGCCACCATGCTCTCTCCTTCTCCTTCTTTCTGCCGTCTGTTGCTTCACTCGGCTCGCCACCCACTCACATGGTCGCCCATCACGTATTGCCGGAGCGACCGACGCCCTCCGACTCGGCAGCGCCACATCACCTTTAGGTGTTCTGCTTCTCGTATTACTTACCGACAGCCCACCATCATCTCCTTCCCATCTCCTTCTTACCCGCCCGTAGGACTCGTACCTCGCGTCGTTTTTGTTGTTGCTCGTGAGGCCTCGTCGCCTGTGTGGTGCCCTCCTCTTTTTGATGGCTCACCATGGCGGAGGGTCTACGCGAGTCGTGCAAGAAAATCCTCCAACGCTTGCGGCAGCAGGAGGTGGAGGAGTTTTGCTGCATCTTGTGTGGCGGTCGCGTACGAGGGCAAGACGCCCTAATGCAACACCTCATTACGGAGCACGACGTGCACTGCCTTCACTTTGACAACGTGGTCGATCTCCCTCGACTGTTGGAGCACCTTTCGGCACTACTGCACAACCGTGGGGCCTCTCCTGCGCAGTGGGTGTGCCCCGTGTGCGGTGAGGACACCATGTCAGAGAAGGTGGAGGACCTGATGAGCCACATGAGTCTGGCGGGGCACCGGTACTGGAACCCGCACACAATTCCTAGCATGGCGCAGTGGTATATAACAGGTAGCTCTGCACCCAGTGGACTGGCCGACAGGACATTCGCTGAGACGCCTATGCTAGTCACATGTACATCTTCTTCGACTGTGCCGCGAGGGCTATCACGAGACGGTGCGGCGGAGGAGGAAGACCCCGACTCGGAATGGGACGATATCGAGGATGAGGAGGTAGACGAGGACGAGGACTGGAACTTGGAGTGTGTCTGTCTTTACTGTGACTACAGCGGCGAGGATGTCCTTCAGCACCTCAAGACCAACCACGACTTCGACTTCCGGGCGAGTGTGCAGCGGCGACCTGACTTGCACGATGAGTACGACCTGATTCGTCTTGTAAATATGATCCGGCGTGCTGTGTGCAGCGACCGCTGCCCGTATGGGGACGAGTGCGACGTTGACAGCAAGCAGTACGATCGCGCCGCACTAGAGGAGCACCTTGTGATGCAAAAGGAGCACCGCCTGCCGCAGCGCGTATCGACTAGCGACACTGATTTGATCCCTGTCCTTCCCGGAGACGCCTTTATCTCCATGCTCGTGACCAGCGGTGAGGGCTTTCTCCAGGCTGAATTGGAGGACCCAGACTTCCCGATGGTGCCGACGGTGCAGGAGCTGGCCGCCGCAGCCTCGCGTACCCCACTCAAGACGAGATAGCATTTGTGGAGCTCGTGCCCAAGTAATGCCCTCGTGCTTTGCAGTGTATTTGTGCTCTGTTTCTGGTGGCTCCTGGGGTTTTAGCACTCCCCCTCTCCCTTCGCCCTCGGCTAAGTAAGGCATCTGGACTGCGAGAAGAAACGCACACACACACACACACAGTCACACGCAGAAAACATAAGACTTAAGCAGAAGCGCAAGTATGTGCATGCTCATGCTTGCGCTTCTCCCGCTAGTCGCCATTGTTGGCGCCTCTGTCGAGTAAGAATGGTCATGAAAAGAAACAGCTCAATAGCAAACTCCCACCACGGGCGAGCCGTTTGTGTGTGTGTGTGTGTGT
>NC_025877.1:667810-689417 GCF_000755165.1 Leishmania panamensis
GTGTGTGTGTGTGTGTGTGTGTGTGTGTGTGTGTGTGTGTGTGTGTGTGTGTGTGTGTGTGGCAGAGAATTGGAGGGGGGGCGCGTGAGAAGTAGGGCCATTGCTGGTGCCAGCACTGTCGAGGCAATTCACAGCTCCTCCCTCCCTGGCTCATTCGCAGTGCACTACCGCGCTTATGACTACGAAAATCACACACGGGCTGTGTTTTTTTTCTTTTCACAAGACGAATGACATTGCCACATGCCTTTGAGAGTGTTTTTCCACGAATCGACCAGCAGAGTCCACACCGGGCTCTCTGGCGTATACCCCCGCTGTACTTCCGCCTTTCTTTTCCCCTTTCTGCCTTGCAACGTCGATGCCTCTCAGCCTCTGGAGTCAGCTTGCTTGATGATGGAGTGCCAAGGCGGAAAAAAGCGCAACCCACAGACAGACGGACACATGCACACACACACACATATATATGTACACGCACATATAGAGGGACAGTGACGGCGCGCGCCTGAAATGATGCGGATCGCGGTGACTGTCTTGTACCTTTCTTTTTCCTTGGCGTACTCTTGTGTGTGTGTGCGTGCTCTCTTTCCTGATGCGCGGCGCCACGCTAACAGGCCGCAGGTGTATTGACGAGCTCATCCCTGCCCTGTGTCTGCACCGACTTTTCGCTTCGTTTGCACGAGCGCCAACGGCCGCGTCGCCACCCGTCATTCTCTCACTACCACCCGAGCGGCGCGTCTCTCTCCTGGTTTAGTGCGTCATCGAGTCCATTACAGGCCCTGCATCACCTTCACTCACCAGAAACTAGCGCATCCCCATTTTTTCTGTGCACCCGCGTCCTTTGCAGAGGAGGATAACGTGGCCTCGCCGCAAACGATGCCAGACGATCCATGATGTGAACGCGCACCACTACATCTCGCGTCACCGCCGAGTGACCCGTACCCATTCCCTCATACCGCCACTTCGAGACTGTCGTTTGCTGTGAATGCCGCCGTTTTGCAGGAAACGTGCCTGTTCGTGTTACTCCTGCGCCACCCGCTGCGGAGCAGCTCACTGACGCCGCTGAATTCTCTCTCAGAGCGAGAGCCTTTGCAGTTCAAAGTGTACGACACGGCCGAAGCGGAGACAGCGCACTACAAACTGCAGAATGGCGGCTAGCGGTCGTGTTTACCGCGTTCCGTTGAGCCAACTTGGCTTAGGGCAGCCACCCCAGCCATCGACGTTCAACTGGAGTCTGGCGCCAGTGCAGACCTCACCACCGGATATGCTTAAAGCAGCTGAGGGTGGCTTAGGCAAGGGCGGTGACACTCGCAAAAGATTGCGGCCGCGTCTTTGCAGCAACGACTACCTCAAGCATTTCATCTGGCCGACGCCTGCTGCGGGGGTCGTGAGGCCTAAACTTGTCGCAGACTGCGCGTGGGTGGATGTATCCACCGTGCGGTCGCACGCTCTTTATCACTACGATGATGTCTTCTGGGTACCCTTCAGCACAAGTCACAGCTTCGCCGCGTGGCATCGCGCGTCGCTGTGTGCAGCACGAGATAGCAAATGCGCTCCAGGCGGCATGGGGGCGCGGGTGTGGTTAGGCAATTTGGTACATGTGCAGCTGATTGCAAAACCCGGCGCCTAGCACTACGCAGAGGTGTCGATACTTAACTCGTTGCTCATTTCACCTCACTTCTTGGTCCGCTTAAGTTGTTCCCATGTTGGTATCTTATCACGGGAAGGGGGAGATAGCGGCAGTGTTGTGCTCTCCCAGGGCCCATTGACCCACACAAATATATCCTTCATGGGTGGCAACAGCCTCTTTTCGTTCTTCGATTCACCACAGCACTCCTGTATTGCTATTCCCTCGTCGTTGCTTCTCTCTCCTCATTGTGTCTTCTCTCTGCTATGGTTACCTTCAGCGACTTCTGCTTTGTGCTCGTCCAATGATAATTTCACGAGAATCGCACCTCCGTCGTGGCCAGTGAGATTTTCAGCACGTAACGTCCTTCCGCCACCGGCACGCTCCACCACTGTAGTGAGCACATAGTTGCTCGAGTGCGTCCCCTTCTGAAGCCAAGTGAGAACACCTTATCCGAGGTGGCCTCGTGTCTTACCTCTGCGATGCCTTCTTGCGTAGTGCCTATCTCGTACCTGCAGTGGCCATATCATGTGCGTTTGGTTGCTTCCTTTATCCCGTGCCGTATGCTCTTCCCCGCCCCCCGATTCTACTCCACTCCAGTAGTTGATGAACACAACCGCGCGTGCATCTGCACTCACTTCCCTAGAGGATACCAAATACACAGGGACGCTTATAGGTGCAGGTCAGGTAGCAGCGCCTGCTGCCCCATCTCGCCGCGGGTGCCTCATTCTTCGACAAGTTGCAGCGAGAAGTTTTTCCTCTCCCTCCCCCTTTCTCAGCCCCACCCAGCACGTTCAGTCTCACGTAAGCACACTTTTTTATCCCTTTGCTGAGGAGTATCGCAACGCAGCCGCCGCCGCTTCTGACCTTAAATCGCTCCATTTTGCCTGCCATTTTGAGCATGCCGGCATCTGCGCCACGACTACCGAGAACGAACGATGTCCCTCAGTCCGTACACAATCAATGTAGGTCCGTGCCAGGCAGACGGTAGGCGAGATGTCTTTCTTCAGTGGCATGAGCGACCATGTTTCAGCACAACCCATCGCGGAATCACCCAAGTGTGCCTCGCAAAATGGCCTGCGCGCTTGAGGGCAGAGAGTGCATTGGAGGCGAACGACATGGACGAGGTTGAGGCACTGCGAGCACGACGAACGGAGCAGGTGTATCAGATCTTGCTTGAGTTCGGAAACCCGAATGGGCCGTCCACGTCGACGCAGCTGATGTGCTCTAATCATGATGCGGCCGGAGGCGACAGCGATACTAAGCGTCCTTTGGAGCAGTACCTTTGCGTCTTTCACCGCGAAGAACTGGCCGATCAGTACGGTCGCTACACCTTCGTCCAGCCACACACAATCTGTACCGCGTATCGGATTGCTGACTCCACCGAGCTTGAGCTGGTGCTGCACAACGTGACACCGACCGACATTTCTGCCGCCGCGACTGGCGTGTTTGTTCGTGGCCACCGCCAGTCAAGCAAGGGGTTCCCGTCGAGCGCACCGATAGAGCACCAAGGCATTCAATACAAACCGGCATCGAATTTGTGGTGGATGGGGACGCCGTTATCCCTGAAGCCAGTATACGTCGCCATGCCGCTTGGTTCGCAAGGAGGCATGACTGGTGGGGTACCTAAGAGCCATGTCGACAAGGCATCTGGCTCACATGCAGACAGCTTCGCGGCGGCTGACTCTCAGCAGAGTGACAAGGCTGCGGGAGGTACAGTTTCCAACTTTGTGGCTTCTCCCATCGTAGTCGGCGCTGATGGTGTAGCAGTACAAGGGCCCACTGGGGACAATATGGGTAGCCCGCCTCCCGCCGAGCTGGAGGGTTGTATTGCGCAAGGTCAGTTTGAGCTCCTGCCTTCTCGTTCCTCTTCTCCCAACATGCGCTGCTCGAGCCAGACCGCTGCGCCCTCGGCGGAGGGGCAGATGTCCCGGATGGCAGTCGCCGCACCCGCTTCCTCGTTGCCGGGCGCTTCGCTTCCTTTGGCCAGCCATGCGCAAGCTCGGTACGTCGAAGTGGAGGCAACAGTACTCGCGCAGCTAGAGCTCTTTGATCCGAATAGGAGGAGCAGCACATGCGCAAGTTCACTCACTGTCGTCCGCACGGGTGTTGAGGAGCTCGGCCTCGCAACCACGGTACCGCAGTACGCTCTGGACTGCATGCTTTGGCAGTGGTGGCCGCATCGCGTCCGACTTCCGCGGCTCGCCTCCGGCAATGCTGCCTTGTCAGCGGTGGCGTCACCGCATGCAGTACTTGATCGCTACGCTGTTTTCATTTACGATGCACACCAAAGCCAAGTGTTCGTGCTGCGCACGCCGCACCTACACAGCGGTGCCGGTGACTTCGAGCTCCTCTTTTCTTTTCCGTGTGGCAGCTTGCCATTTGTCTTGCCGTGTTTGCGCGCGCCACACCCGGCACCTATCGCTGTGTGCAACTACCCCCGCCCCAACTGCATCTCCGTCTATGATGTTATGGCACTGCTTGATGCCCCGGCGGCCACTACGGTGGTCATGGAGCTCGACCTGGAGGCGTACCAGGCGCATCACCCAGTCTTCTTCGGAAAGGTATGCATATCTTCATGCGGCGGCGACAGTGCACTCTTCGGCGGAAGTGGCGTTTTATCGACGAGTGGCAGCTCAGCCAGTGGTGCTATGCCAGCACCTCTACTCCCTACTGGAGATGTAGACAACGACATGGCACGCTCTGCCACCGCTGCGTCGTGGAAGGCGGATGTCATTAACGGCGTGCCCCACCTCATCCGTAGCATCTTATACCACTATAAGAATCGTCTCGTCGTGCAGTACGCCTGGCCTAGCGGCTCTGCGCGACCGGCAGCGACGGAAAGCGCAGAGGACGCTGGTGCGGGGTTCATGGCGTCTTGCGGTAACAGTGAGTACGAGGGAGATGCCGATCAGAGTTTGCGGAGTCGCCACCGACGCCGTCGCCGCTGCGAAGGCACCATTTCTTTCACCGTCGAGTTCCCGGTGATCACGCTTGATGAAGATCCTTTGCTTGTGTATGTGCTCGAGGCACTGAGCTCTGCCCTTGGCCCCCGCGCTGTGGCGGCTCTCGAGTACGTCCTGTTCAGGGAACGGTGGTACCGCAAGTGCAACGCGTCTATCGGTGCTGATGCGTTTGACGTGTGTGCCGAGCTGCTACGGAATATTTTTGGGTCTGAATGCAGCGGCTCCAATCAGGCGCTCGCCTCTGCAAGCTGGCGGGGGCAGCTCCCGAGAGTAGCAGAGCACCCCGAAGTTACGGCGCACGTGGAGGCCATGGCGGGAGCTGCAGTGCCGCACGTCTTTGTGGACCCCTCGACCGTGACGCTTCAGCAGATTCGTCGAACAGTCAAGCGGCGCCCCATCGCAGACGCACCACTGTGTTGCAGAAAGGTGGAGGAGGGCGACACAGCCGGCGCCGTCAACGCCGCCGCTCAAGTCCGACCGGCCGCGGTTTACGGGTGCGCGTGGACGAGACAAGAGCGTGGGTTGGCTTTGGTAGCACTACACCTGCTGTTTGAGGCGTGCCGTGCACAGGAGCACCTCTGGTCACTGCTGCCGCGTTTGGCGAGCCTGAACCAGGACCTGAGCAACGCCATGCGCTGGACTTCTTACGTAGCGTACTATGATGCCATGTCTCCGAGGGGCTTCACAGCTCCCCCTCCTCCGTTGCGGACATCGCCAACGGAGAGCTTTGCCGATAGCTTCCCGGCGAGCGTACTGGGCTGTCGCTTCGATTCACTGGAGCGACTGGACAACGCCGCGGCGCCGCAGGCAGGCAACAACGCCTCAGTGGCGCCGCCAGCCGCTGAGTTCGTCAGCGGCGACGCGCCTGGACTGTTCTCAACGCTCTCCCTCATAGCGGTGTGCAACACCACCCCCCGGACTGTTGCGATGCCGTATGGCACGTGGCCGCTGCTAAAGCACTTGCCAGATGCGCATCCCATTGCACTCACGAATCGCTTAGTGGTTCTCTACCATGACATCTTCGGCGCTTCGACTGGTTCGCTTTCGGCCACTTCGGCAGCCAGCGCGGACATGGGCACCGGGAACGCTCTTGCAGACTCCCATGTCAATGTGACCTGGTGGCAGCGTATCTGTAGCCTTGTTCTGCAGCGGCGCATCTCCTCGGCTGTGGTGCGGCAGACACTGAACGCTGCCGTGGCGTACCCACTTGTGGAGGCGTTGACAAAAGGGCGTGAGTGTGCTGAGTCGACGTGGCCAGTGGCACTCCTTGAACTGGTAGGGCGCCGTGACCGGTGCCCGCCAACCTCGCACACCGCGCAGATCTTGAGCGCTGGACAGCATGTCGTGGAGACTGCCGAGGAGAACGCCGTGGCGCGTCAGTTCCGCGTGACCCTCACAGAAGACGACGGTGTTTCTGTACGACCGGACTTCCGCAAGACCTGGCGGGACTCTCGCCTCGACATGGTGCAGAACCTCTTTAACACGGTTGCCCCCATTTCACTCTCGGGGTTTGAGGATCGGCCAGAGGAGCTCGCCGGGGCGCTTGAGTTGCTCTCGTGCCGCGCGCAAGCAATGCCGCTCGGCCGTGGCATGCTCACGATGTGCACACAGAGTTTTAAAGTGCAGGATAGCATCCCCATCGCACCACTGAATCTGAGTGGGCGCACAAACGACGGGATCAGCGTTGCGAACAAGCCAACGGACGACCTCATGTGGCCCCTTTTCCACAACGGGTGTGCGGCCGGACTCCGGTTTCTGCCGCTGCCGCCGACGTTTTCTGCCTGCTCCGCAGAAGCTCCATTCGCGACTCAGGAGGCGCTTGGGGATACGGATGCAAAGGAGACCGCTGCGCTTTCGCTTGGCAGCCGCGCGCAGAGCATCACAAAACAGTGGGTCATGTACCAGACGAAAAACATAGACAACCCCGCTTCTCGAGCCGGACTGTTGCTCGCTACAGGCATCCTCGGCCACCTCACGGTACTGCAGCGCACCGATATCTTTTATCTTCTCATCTCGCGACAGGAGCAGTACGTCTGGCGCGAGGCCACAACGATGGCAGTGATGCTGGGCCTCAGCTGCAGCTTCTGTGGCACCGGAAATGAGGCGGTGTTCCGCTGCCTCTCGGTGCATGTGCAGTCACTGAACCCCAGTGCCGAGGACATTGAGGTGTCTCTGGACGTGCAGACGGCAGCGCTCGTGTCGATGGGTCTGCTGTGTCAACAGGCGTCTTCAAACACCTTCCTTGTGGAGGTTTTCCTGGTTGAGCTGTCGCGTATGCCCACGGATGAGCACTGCACGAAGCGTGAAGGCTATGTTCTCGGCGCCGGCTTTGGCCTTGGCCAGCTGCTACTCGGCGTAGGCCAGTCGCATGGAGTACAGCGCGTAGAGGACCGTCTGCTGGCTATTATGAAGGGAGCACCGCGCAGCGCTGCTGTATCGATGCGTGAGGGGGTAGAGCACTTTGAAGAAACAATGGGCCGAGGGGAGGCAGGGCATTTCCTTACCCGCGCGCTGCTGTCACAGCATGAGCGAGAGTCTACCTACAACGCATGCGCGAGCGTCTACGAAGGTGACTGCTACAACGTGTTCACATCAGGCCCTGCCGCTGCTATGGCACTCGGCATGATGTATCTGAAAACTGACAATGCGTTTCTCGCATCAAGAATGATGCCGCCGAATCAGCGCGTCGCCATGCAGAAGCTAACGCCGCTGATGTGCCACCTACGGAGCATGATGGCCTCGCTGATTAACTGGAGCGCAATCGAGCCAACGCGGCTGTGGCTCTACCACCAGGTGCCCAGCTCGTTGTTGGAGCTGACGCAAGTGTCGCCGCCGAGGCTTGCCACACAGCAGATGAGCTATTTGCTAATGAACCTCGCGCACTGTATCGCCGGACATGTGATGGCGCTTGGGTTGCGGTTCGCCGGCACGATGGATAGCACAGCCCGTGACCTCATCGTTGGGGAGCTGCAGGGCTTCCTTGCAAATCAGGTTGGCACCACTAAGGCCGCGATTCCCACCGTACAGCGTGCGACAGGTGCGTACGAGGCGTGTCTGCTGTCCTGTGCGAATGCGCTGAGTCTTGTTATGGCGGGCACGGGGGACTTGAGGGCTTTGGTGTTGCTGCAGCATCTGCATCGGCGCACAAACGTTCCCTACGGCTCTCACATGGCCATCTCCATGAGCATTGGCTTGTTGTTCTTGGGAAGTGGTCGGCTGACACTGTGCAATAATAGTGCCGCGGTGGCGGCGCTGCTCATGGCGTTTTACCCCGTCTGGCCAAAGGACGCGGAGGACAACACGTGCCATTTGCAAGCGCTGAGACACCTGTATGGACTGGCTGTGGTGCCACGAGTCATGGAGGCGGTGGATGCTGTGAGCCACCAGCCTGTGTCGGTGCCTGTGCGCATCGTGCTGCGCAAGAGGAACTCGGCGAAGATGGGGGGAAGTGCCGGTCCTCATCAGCCAACCTCGAGTGCTGCTGGTTCCGCTGCTGTGGAACACGCCGACGACACCGAGCAGGTAATCCACACTGTCACCCCGTGCCTGTACCCACCAGTCGAGATGATCGAACGGGTGGAAGTGCGCGGCACCCAGTACTACCCACTGGTGTTCTATTCCTTTAGCAAGGAGCTTACGCAGTCGGCGAGTATGCTGTTTCGCGTCATGGCGAAGGAGAGCGCCTCCTCGCCGGCCAACGGTCGAGGTGGCGGACATGTGCTCTCTACGAGAACCTCCATTGAATCCAAGCTGCTTGGCTGGCTGCATCGGCTCTTTCGCCAGAACTCGACAACGATGACAGAAGCACTCACCATCATTGATAGCGTAAAGTTAGTACTGCGAGTGCAACGCCCACTCCTCTCCCGCACGACAGGAGGATGTGAGCTGCTGCTCTCCGGCAACTTTGGCGAGGCTATGGCGGAGGCGATGGAGAAACGGTATTCCTTCATCTTCCTTCATGGCGGTGTGCCGGCCGCTGAAAATGCATCGAGTGACTCTCGCCACCCACTTCGCCAGCTGATCCTCGAGGGCAAATCACGCGCCGAAGTGTTTCAGTCTATCGCCCGTTATCCTCATGGAACGGCGGCATTTCCATGTGACTTCACAGCCTTAACCATTGGCGGCACCGCGCCGGCAAACTGGGGAGGCGGGAGCGCCTCGACGCCGATGATGCCTACCGAGCGGGACACGTGCGCAGCCATTGACATGGCTGCGTTGGCGCGCTGGTTGACAGAGGCGTTGCATTACTACGGTATAGGCCAGCGAGAGATCGCGCTTCTCCGGCAAGCCTTCACGGCTCTCTCCAAGTGCGCTGCTGACCTCCCGGTGAGGACCAGCTGCGGAGGCTCTTCTTCGGTGCAGCTGCTCGCAGCGCTTCTTCGATTACAGGCGACGACGCTGCTGCCTCTTTCGATTCTCGAAAAGATTTGGGCCTGCTGCATGGACTGAGGCGTGTATGCATCGGGATAGGAGCCGTCCTTGTACAGAAATGGCAGACACAAACCAACCACAAAAGCAAAGCAATCAGAGCGACACTGGTGAGCGTGATCGGAGGTTGAGGGGACCAGACAGCTTCTTGTCGGTCTGTAGAGGTAGACCACGCGAGGACTTCATTGTTACTCGGGTATTCGATGCAAGGCGATGAAGGGAGTCCGTGACGGGAGTGGACAAACGATCCTCGATTCGTGGCAGCTCCATCTGTGCCTGCGCCTGCGTAAAGCTTAGGCGCCGTATAGAGCACCTCCCCCCCCCAGCCAGCGACAGCACACCGCGTAGATGGTGGGATTGAACTACATCTTCCGAAGGAAGCAATCAAAGAAAGAAAGCCCAACAAATCACTCTTGAAGCGGCAGCCCGTAGTACAAGGTGGGCAGACAAGCCCCTTTGCGTCCATTCGCTGGGCCCGCCCCTCCCTCCTTTCCCGCCGCCTAGCTGCGATGTCGGTTTTCGGTAGGCACCCCTGCGCCATATGGTCAGCGTGGGCTTCAATATATTTCCCTTCTCTCGCTCTGTAGGCAAGGGTCGCTTCACCCACACACTCCACGTCATGCATGCCCAGGCATTCGTAGCTGTCCTTCTATCTCTCTTCGCTGCTTGCATTTTTTCCTACCAACTTTGCGCTGCTGATTCTCATCGCATGTTTGATGCATCATGAGGATGAGCGTCACGTATACCTACAGAGGTAGTGATAACGCGGTGTGCACCCCTAACGATTTTTTGCCGTCACTGTTGCTCTCTCTTTTCGATTTTGGCTTAGCCCCTTCGTCTTACCCTTCCCACAGTTGTTTTTCTCGCTGGAAGCGTGGGTCCCAAGGACACGCGTGCGAGGTGTACACTCTTGAGCAGCAGCGAATAGAAGGCTTTTCCCACGTGTTCTCAGCTGCCACCATGGACGATGATCGACTCATCATGTTCGATAGCAGCGGTGCTATTCGCATGTACGACCCTGAAAAATATGAGGAGCTTGTGAAGACTGTCGAGGTAGAGCGGCACTACGTGGAGAGGATGGATGAGTTTCGCGCACTCGTGCAGCGCACAATGGCGGTTGTCCAGCGACTCGGCGAAGGAATCGAGGCTGAGAAACTGAGGGCCATCGGTTTCCGAAACATCGTTGAAAGTGAGGCCGAGGAGCGTTTCCGCGCTGTCCAAGAGGCCCAGATACGGCTGCGGGAGAAGCAGATGGAGCTGGACCGCTACGTCGCGGAGTACGACTCTCTGAAGATAGTCGAGCAGGAGCAACAGACCTTCTTCCAGCATCTTAGCCAAGCCAAGGATTAAAGATCAGCAGCGGCATGTGATGCAGGGGATGAATCTGCCTCGTAAAAGGGGACTCGTGACAATGTTGCCCAACCAATGGAGAGACAAGAACAAGAGTGTTTCGTGTGGCACATTAGACGAAAGCTGTCAAGCCGTTCAAGCACTCTACGTGCGAAGAATTGTAAAGGCGGCGCCTCCATCTCTCTTTCTCTAATGTTGACGTCGTGTTAGCTCTGCGGCGTAGAGACGCCTGTGCTTGCGTGTTGGTGTCACGGACCGGCGTGTATGTGTGTGTGTGTGTGTGAGTGAGGGCTGGTGGGTTTCTTGTGTTCTCTTGAAGCTGTGATGTATCTAAGGTATGCCTTAATCAAGCACCCTCTGCACCGGTCACTCACTTGTCTCTCTGAATGTGTGTCTCTCTCTCTATGGAGTCCTGTGTGCACTCCTTTGTTTTGCTGCCCGTGTCGAGTCTGCCTTCAAGTCTGTATATCTGCGAAAGACCTCAGATGCGTACTCGAGTAGTAGCGAATGAGAGAAACCAGCAGCCAGACGTGGTGAAGCAGAGCTCTCGCGAGATTGTTGGCATATCACTGTGAAATAGCTTTTCCCGCCTTTGGTGGCGCGTTCCTCCAGTCATCTCGATCATTCAGCTCGATAGATGCAAATTTTGAAGCAACGCAGACGCAAAAACGAGGTACGGATGCAGATTACTCTTGTGGGTCTGAAAGGCCCACGAGTCCCCCATTACCATTGGAGAAGGAAGAGACATGCGCGCCGGACCCTTGCTGATCTCCACCAAGTCCACGGGCAGCCGCTTTCTTTTTTTTCCTGCCTCTTCTCCTCTTCCGAGAGCTTGCAAAGCATTATCCACGGTTGCTGTATGTGCGAGCGTGTGTCAGACGCACGCCATCAGTCGACAAAAGTGCTGCCGGCTCTTATTCTCACGGCCGTGCTGGTCCTCTTTACTTTTGCCTGCCCTCCCTCTCCCCCTCTCTTCTCTCCTTTGCCGCCTTCGATAGAAAGCAGCGGTCCTCTCATTCCCCCTTTTTTAGTGTTGATCGTCACAGTGGTCTGTCTCGCGGTCCCACTAGGGAGCACTTCCCCCAGAGACCACATCAGCTGCACCTGATCTCTCACGCATATCCGTGTTGCCTGCTGTTCCTGTTCCTGTTGATGTGTGTTTGTGGGCGGTATTTTCAACTTTGTGTGTGCTCGAATTCTCTGCAGACCCACAGAGCGATCCACCAGCCGCTTGCTTGTCGTGCTAGCCACTATTACCCCTTCCCCCTTTCCCAAGTCACTCAAAGTCGCTTACTTAGGCTCCCTTTCTCCACGCCCCCCTCCCTCTCTCTCGCGTATTCTCTATGACCTTTTTTTTCCTCATCCTTCTCCCTGACATCTTCTCTTGGTATTGTTCACTTTAGCTCCCCCCTCGCGTGTTCATGTGATCGCTTGCGCGTGTGTATATGTGTGTGTGTGTCGGTGTGCCAAAGAACTTCTTTTACCTTTCATCTCCCCCTCTCTCTTTCGCGCCTCAGGTGGTTGTGCGTGGGTGTCATTCAGCGTGTCGGTGTGCCTCTCTTCATTGTTTTTTACTTGTGTGGATGCATTCCTCGTAGGTCATGTTGGGCTGCTGTGGTGACAAGGAACCTGAATAGGTTTGCTAGTCAAGTCCTCGTTTTCCTTTTACTCTTGTTCTGGTGTGTGTGGGTGTGCGTGGATGCGCGTGGGTGCGTGGGTGTGAGCGCCAGAGAATTCGAATCGAGTGACCATTGCAGCACTGTTGCCGGGCAACACGATGTAGTACCGACCAGCCTCTGGGGCGTCGTCACCACCCGGTGCGCCGGTGCCTCTTGTGACGAGATGCTCTACACGACGCACAGATGTGTGCACTTCCCGCGCTACTCCTTCGACCCTGACGCACTTCTGGCACCAGTCCCTTCAGCAGCCACTCAACCGCCGTTACCGAGGTTCGAACTTCAATGCCAGGTCACACCAGCCGCCATCCAGTTCGTCACAGACTTCCTACACCGCATCAGTAACAGACAAGCACCACGGACGCCGTAGTGGACTGTGGCAGAGTTCTGCGGGGTTCATGCCTAGAGTGAAGCAGCGCAAGCCCTCTGTTTCCCCGTCATCGCTGTCAAAGTCTCGGTCGAAGTGTCTGGTGTCGTCGCTGCCCTCTTCCCAGTGGCAGGCGCCCGCACCGGGCTACTGCGGCAGCGGTCCCCGCTCCGAACCTCAGCTCCTTCTACACCCTCCCAGGCCACTGCATGGAACCGGCAGCACCGAAAAGAGGAACTCATCCAAAACGGGCTTGAACCATTGCAGAACCTCATCGGACTCGGCGGCTACGTTGGGCAGAGCCTTAAGCTTGCCTACCGTGCGCTTTCCTCGAGTGGCAGCAGGGCAAGAGTATGCAGTGCTGACCTATACAAAAGTGAGCATCACCTCGCTGACGTCGGTGGCCGCCTTGGCACCCCCGAGACACCTCAGCCGCCTCATCCGTCTAGCTCGCCAACGCCCGGCTTCCTACCCGACTCGAGCAATCGCCCCCCTAATTTCTTGTTTGGTGGTTTCTCGGACTTCGCCGTGTGTGCGCATGCGGCTCGATTCCCCGGAGACTCAAAGCCACCCCAGTGCGTTGAGAGTCGTAAACCAACGTCAGTCCTTCGCCGCGGAGTCAGCAGCGCACCGACGTCTTGTAGCTCCGGGGTGACCAGCATATATGCACGTGAACCCTCGTCAAGCAGCAGTGGCAGCACAGCCACCTTTTCCCTAGATCACGGGGACTTTTTCCTTGACGAGGATCCGCTCGCGACTGAGCTAATGCAAGGACTCGAGGCTGCACAGCACACTGCCCCAACGCACACATCCGCCTCCGAACAGGCAGCGCGTGAGCCTAGGAAGGCTGGCGACCAGGCGTTGTCTGGCGTGCGGGTAGCGCCGTCGCTGCCACCCCTTCCTCATGACGAGGGTCTCCTCTGCCGATGCACAGGATACGCTGGTGACGCGCGCATCTGATACCCCAGCAGATCTAGTGACCTCCTTCGACCCCTCTGCCCGAGATCTGACATTGTCTGCGGCTGCCGGGCAGTCTGCCATACCAGTGGCGACACCACCACCTTCCACAAGGACACTCTTTGCTGTCAATCGATCACGCAGCTCCCGGCACCGCTGCCGCACTGTTGCTGAGTTGTTTCCAGAGCTCTTCCATCTTCGTCTCCGGTATGAGCGCACGATGCACCAGAGGCGTTTCCCGTGCGGTGTATGCGACGATGCTTTCCCGGAGCCTTCACCGTGTCCGCGCAGCAGGGGTACTGCGACACAAGGCGCACGGCTCTCGTCCCTCTCTAATTTTGCAGCGACAGTGTTCCCACAAGGTCGCCTCAGGCACACCTATCAGCGGGAACAGCGTCTGTACACTCGACCAGCCTCGCGCGATTGTCGAAGAAGCGGTCTTTGCGGCAACAACGGGCGCTCAGCAACCCACATATCCGCCGTTCTGGTGACCTTGATAACGAGGATCGGAATGTTCATCGCAATCTTTTTCGCATGCATCGTTGCTGCGAGTGCTTTATGGAGGCGCGGGAGGCCTAGTGTTGGAGGCACCAGTCAGTGAAGCAGCGGAGCCAAGAGACACAAGTAGGTCTTTTCCACACAAAATTCCGCATCCCCCGCTTGCATCGCTATCGCTTCATGTCGCAGAGCGCTGCGATGTGGCGGTGGGGGCCGGGACGCCGTGAGCCTCGCCACCGAAGCCGAGCTCGGAGAATAGCCTAGCGCGCGCTAGAACACCCGGTGCGGCACTGCATGGATACGAGAAGACTTCACTGTCGGCCTCTGCCGCTGTCCCCGGAGCACTTCACACCAGCGAGGAGGTTCCCTGCTCGCCCCGCACTTGGTCCACGGCGAGCATCGCGCCGAAGCATCCATAGCAGTGGAAGCGCTCCTGCTGCCGTTTGCAGTCACCTCGCTCGGGGCGGCTGACGCGTCTTCACTGCCGCCGGTGACCGACTTACACCTCACGAGCGCCACGACTCCAACCGATTCGAACACCCTATTTAGTGGTGCCTTGCGCAACTCCGTCTTGCGGAGCCACCTTGTGCATCATTAGCGAGCTGGAGAGTACGAGCACGTCTCAGAATGGATGAGGAGGCCACGCGGTGGGTGGTTTGCAGGAGGAGAGCGAGCGAGCGAGGAGGAAATGCTGCGGCATCGCGCAGTCCTGTTCGGCGAAGCGGCGCAGAGGACGGAGCCTGCATGACAGTACCGCTACCAGTGCGAGCGTAATTCTCGTCGCCGAAACGGCGCTGAAAGAGTGCGAGGTGGCACACAAGGAATAAAACACGTGGGAGTGCTTGACGGAAGATGCGATTCTCGCGGCGGCGGGGTAGTAGCAAAGGCTGCAACAGGCGAGGTACCACAGCAATGGTTTGGCGGGCTCTGCATACTGGAGAAAAAGAGTCGGCGCACCATCTTGTCGGCAGAGCCTCTAGTACACCTAGGGCTGCACGTGAGCTTGTGTACCTACACAAAGGAGTACACCCGAGGCGGTGTTGAGTTTCCTGAGTGGTGGGAGTGGACTAGCGTGACACGGGCGCGCCTCGTGTGTGGCCCCAGGGCAGACGAGCGCTGCAAGGGATGCAGCGCCCACAAACGTGGACGAGACTGAGGAGGGCGGCTGCGGCACCGGGGAACTGGCGTCCTCACCGCCGTCAGTTGACGAACCGCGTTCATCCCTAACTGAGGACACGCTGACGACTGCTGCCGTGATGGGGGACGCCCCTGAGTAAGGTGCGCGGCCTCCACGAGACAGCAGGCTGTCTGTCCAGAAGGACCCAGTCGATTCTGCTGCACCGCCAGGTAAAGACGAGTCTGTCACTGATGGGCACGCTCACGAAGAGCACGGCATACTTCCGCTACCGTTTCTGGCCTTCGACGTCAACGAGAACGTCGCGGCAACCGTGCTGCCAAAGGCAAATTCGCCTTTTATCTCTGCCGCTTCAGCGGTGCTGGGGCTTCTTGCCGACGACGCTCGTGGTCCGAAGAGGCTCCGTGCAGCACACGAGGAGGAGCCACCACAGAGCTTTGCAGGGCAGTGCGGTGAGGCGCTGACGGTGTTTGAGGGTGTCGGTGGCACACCAGCACGTGAGGAAAGCGAGCAAGTCGACATCCCCTCACTCGCGGGCCTCGCGTTGTTGCCGATGGCGACGTCGTCCTTGACAGCCAAAAGGACCGGGGACAGTGTCAAATCTGGCGTGTAACTTCATTCCGAGACATTGCCTGCGCTTCCTGCACCTGAGCTGAGCACGCATGATGCGCAGCAGCTTGCGACGGCGCTGCCGGACAACGGCGAGATATCGGCGTCGGCGAGCACACCAACTCACTCGGAAGTGGGCAAAGAACGTCGGACCCCTCTCGAGGCGACGGTGGAGGTGGAGTCAGGAGCTGCGGCTGAAAAGATGCCTAAAAGGGCTTCGATTAGCGAGGGCAAGGCGACCGAAGTGCCTACAGCACTGCAGTGCACAGGCACCACCTCGGCGACTCCAGACGCCGCTCGGCTGCCCTATGTTTCGCTCTCTAGTGCGCCTGGGGCCGCAGTCACGGAGAACCTCTTCTTGCCAAGCACCACCGAAGACCCCCCCCCTAGTCTAACAGTTGTCCTCTCATTAGTAAAAGTTACGCCATGTCGTACGAGTACTGGATTCCGCAACGCTGATTATCCCCCCTTGGGAGGAAATACCCTCGGGGCCACAGGTGCACAACTCAGTGCTGGTACGAGGGACCGACTTAGCGTCAGGACCACTAGCTCTGGGGTCGTGTATGTGTGCGTGTGTGTGTGTGTGTCTTTTGTTTCATTGATGAGGATGGGTAAGACGGCAGCAGCGGTGCCCCGCACTGTTGTAACCGACTGCTCATTCGAATCTAAGGTTTACATCCGAAAGCTTTGCAGCATGACGGTGATTACTTCTCCCGTGAATCGGTGCTCTCGACAGAGACCAGGGACGAGGAATCAAGTCGACAGGCAACACCTGACCTGCGCGAGACCGTGTATCGCGAACGTTCCGGAGGCCTCGCTTCCAAGCCATGAGCTGAGTAAAGTGCTGCCCCTGCCTCGGTTACTCAGTGCGTCTCATAGACTTATCAACGGAGGATGCACAGTCGAGTGCGTCAAGCCCAGGTCATCGCTGGCGTGGTCTTTTCGGGCAGAGTGCTGCGCAGGGGGTGGCGGGTGTGCATCCGTCTCTGCCTGGGCTCCCCTACCCCTCCCTTTTGTGAGTGCCACGTCGGTCGCTTCCCTGAGTTCATCGAAGGGCGCAGTGTAGCATGCGGACGGTATAGATACGAATGCTCATCACCGGTGTATGTGTGCGTGTCCGTTGATTGTGTCTAGCATACGGCGAATTCGAATTGGATAGCGCTGAGCGACGTGAGCGCTTCTCTTGCGTGTTTCCCGTCTCCTGCTCCTTCCTTGAGTGTCTTCCGCGCCCCCTCTCCCCTCCCCCAAACGTACCCCCACTTCTCTTCTCCCCGTGTGTGCCTCACTCCATCTAATGACTTCTCGGGCCAGCTCCTCCTCTGCCTGCTCGATACCCTTTGTGGTTGTTGTTCTTCTGCGTCCTGAGTGTCTTGTTTTCGCTGCCACTACTGACGTTCGTCAGTATGTGTTCGACCTCTCCCATCTCTGTCTTCTGGCTTGGGTGGACGCCCCTTGTGGATGGCGCTGCTACTGAGCGTCGTCTTCCTACGTCTTGTTTTCCACTGCACATTCGCGCTGTGGTCATTTTCTTCTGCCTACTTCACATTCCTCTTTGACCGCTTTTTAATGTTCGCTCTACAACGCGTGTTGTGCCAGCACTCTCCGTGCTGAGTGTCTGGTATGACCGTTTTCCTCTCTCTTTCTGTCTTTATCGGCCTCGTGCTCTGGGTGTATTTGAATAGGCTTGTACGCGTATCTTTCGGGCTCGTGTGCTGCCTTGGGCAAAGAGAGAGAGAGACGGAGAGGGAGAGTCTTCACACTGCAGGTCGCACAACAGCCTTCTCCATTTTGCCGGTAGAACCCCACAGCAGGGAAACCGCTGTTGCGCAAGGTAATTCTCTAGCCACCAAAATGTCAGTGTTCGCACACAAGCAGAGAAGAGAGTGTGGCGATCGGATGCTCTTCAGCATCGATCCAATTACATGTAAACGACATCAGCGCATCTTTTCCTGCGCTGACACAGCACTTTGAACAGAGCTGTTAGTGCCCATCGTGCATGCTGCAAGGGTATTATGGGCATATGGGCAACACCCCTGTAGGCGGCACCTCAACCACCGCGTCACTTTTTACCGAGGAATGCGGCTGCACCTTTGCAAAGAAGACAAACAAAAAAGGGACCACTGCCGAGGACGTTTTCGGGCCTCTCCTCTTCTCCCTGGCCCATTTGCGACGATGCGGGCGGACAGCCTTTGGCTCTTTTCATGTTTCTCTTTCATAGGATGTCGCCTCTCCCTTCTTTTCCCCGATACACCCTCTGGTGGTGCGTGGCTCATGGGTTGCCGCGTGTCTTGAAGGGTTGTGTGTGTGTGTGTGTGTGTGTGTGAACGCCGCGCAAAGCAACGCAACACGTTCATCTTTTTCGTGACGTGTTTGCCCTCTCTCTCTCTCTCTCGCTTTCTCTGTGGCGAGACAAAACAGAAAAGCGATGGAAGAACTCCAAAGGAGAACATCGGTGCGCGTACAAGATGAAAACTGAGCGGGGGGGAAAGAGAGCACTGCAGAACACACTGCAGCTCGTTTCATCTTCGGGAGTTGTTTTCTTTTTGTCCTTGTTTTCAACTGCCCTTTCCCTCTTTCGCATTGTCCTTCTCTTATCCGCCATCCACTGACTCGCACCTCCTCTCCCCCAAGCCTCATAGAGAGCAAGACCTCCCTCGCCCACTCTTCACTTTTCACCTTCCTTACCAGTACTCCTCTCCCCCGTACTGTTCCCTCTGCTTCGCATTGCGTACTTCCGCTTTCCCTCTTCACTTCTTATAAAGCGTTTTTTTTCTAGTTTCTCGCTTCTTTCGTCTTACCTGCGGACAACGCGCCCACCCCTCCTCACACCAGCCTTTCCCTGAGCTATGTGTCTCTTTTCTCACCCTTGTCGCTCAATCTGTCATCTGTCAGGCACAGACACATCAACACCGTCCACTACCTTCAAGACTCCCCAATCGACCCTCCCGTGTTGCCTTGTCGCCGTTTCTTTTTTAAGCTCATACTCTCTGCCTCAACGCTATCTTGATGTGCTTCACGCACGTTAGAGGAGGGCGATAATCGCCATCGCATCCCACCCTCCCGGGTAGTGGCACAAATCACCACGAAATAAAAAAGAAAAACAAAAAGGACAAAAATGAGCTCTTGCAATGCGCCCTCTCTCGTTCTCACTTTCTGTTTCTCTCTCTTCCTTGCCGTGCGCCGTCCCTTTTTCAACTTTTCCTGCCCCTCTTGCGTGGGCGTGTGATTTCGGCTGTTGTGTTCCGTTTCATCTCCCGCTTTCCTATTTTGTGTCGGGTCTAGTTTCGGTCCCTGTGGTATCTCACTACTCTCTAGATCAACGTGTACGCCCGCCTCCTTTCGCAGAAACAGCCGCCCCCCCCCACACACATGAACTGGAGGTAGGACGGGTATACGTGTAGTTTTCTGACAGGTGTGGAATCCCTCACTGGAGACATTGCCGGAATCTCGTTGCCTACCCCTGTACCCCCCTCCCCCACTTACGCCTGTACCCAGCTTCCTCGCTCCCTCCTCACTATGAGCAAGGCAACGTGGCTGGACCGACAGAGCATTCGCCAGCTTCTCCTCTACGGAGGACTCGTGCGACTGGTGCTGCTTATTTACGCTGCTTTTCATGACTACTATTTCCGAGTCCAATACACGGATATTGACTACATGATTGTGGTTGATGGCGCCAGGGAGTTACTGCATGGAGGAACGCCGTTTGATCGCACGACGTACCGGTACACCCCTCTTCTGGCCGTCCTGGTGCTCCCCGCAGTGCTCATCGCAAACCCGCTGGGAAAGGTCGTCTTTACGCTGAGCGACCTTGGTGCAGCCTACTACTGCTTTCGAATACTCCTGCGCTTTTCGACGGAACGGAGTGCCAAGTGGATGGTAATTATCATGATTCTCTTCAACCCCGTTGTGCTGAACGTGTCGACGCGTGGCAACAGCGACATGCTCATATCTTTCATGTGCATGGGAGTGCTGGCAAAGTTTGCCGAGGGTCGTTACTTCACGGCCGCGGCAATCCTCGGCTTTGCTGTGCATTTTAAGATCTATCCCATCATCTACACGCTTCCGTTGGTGCTCGGTGTGTGGGAGCGTGCGAAGCAAAATCGCTTCTTCAGTCGTCTCGCCCACACCACCTCTGTAGTAGTCGGTTGTGGTCTCTGCTTCACGGTCAGCTTCGCTGTTCCGACGTATGTGTGCTACGCAGTCTACGGCCAACAGTACCTCGACGAGGCCTTCATTTACCATATCCATCGCGAGGATCACCGGCACAACTTCTCTCCGTACTGGCTGCTCATGTACCTCAATATGGGTCGCCGAGACCTCGGCGTCGGCGTCGACTACTCCGCCGGACTGTTTGCGTTTCTGCCGCAGTTTGCAGTTCTGTGCTACGCCTCGTGGAAGCTTCGCAAGAACATTGCCCACGCCTGCTGCGTGGAGACGATTCTCTTCGTCGCCTTCAACAAGGTCTGCACCGTGCAGTACTTTGTGTGGTTCCTCCCGTTCCTCGCGTTCGTCTTCTGCGACCCGGCGCGGTCAACAGGGCTCACGTACGCCACCGCTGCCCCTAAGTCAGAGCGTCGACGGCCGCTCTGGTCTGTCATGGTCATCTTCATGTGGGGCCTCACAATTCCACTGTGGGTGTGGACAGCCTACCCGCTCGAGTTTCAGGGACGGAACCACTACGGCCGTCTTTGGATTGTGTCGTGCCTTTTCTACCTCGCCACAGTGGGCCTCGCCGCATGGCTGGGACGGCTGTGTTACCGGAATAGCATGACCATCGCTATGATGGACGTTTCCCTGACGCGCAAGGAGGTTTAGCGGTGCCATGAGGTCCGGCGACTCCACTTTGTGTGCCGCCCCATTAGACTTTGCTGGCGCGGAGAAACAGGCTGGCCATGCAGAACACTCCATCGTGCTAACTCCAATTTTTGACGTCATGGTGTTTCTGACGGCAAGCTGCGCAGCAGTAGTGACATCTCCTAGTCTTACCGACATACTATCCGGGCTCTCTCCCCCTCTTCCAGGTTGACTGCACCGGGTGAGTAATCGTATGTGTGTGTACATCTATGCGCGTTTGTGTACGTCGCCTTGGGTTGCGACGGGAGTGCTCTTTTCTATCGCGAATTTGGTGCCTCGGAAAGGAATCAACGAAGAAGAGGATAGAGAGAACGAGAGAGTCAGGCGGTTTGTGCGCCTGGCGTAGGGGGTTGGTTGCGGCGCCCTCGTCCCTTCTACCTTTTTTCCTTTACGGGCTCTTCTTGGGGGCGGAATTGTGTGACACAGGCGCCTGCGGAGAACACACACCCACACACTGCAGGAATCGTTTGCAGAATCGGGTGTCTGTACTCGCGCACGCAGCAGCAGTCCGTTCTCAATTTTTTTCCTTTTATTATGTGGGGAGAGCCGACGGAGTTGTCGCTCTTCTAGAACGAGAGGACTCTTGGCTTCTTGCCATGATGAATAACCTTGAAGACTAAAGGGGGTTGTGGCTCACTGGTGACACTGCACACTTCTGTTTTGCCTGAATCCACCTGGCACATCGACAAGGTTATCGGAACCGCTTGGCAGCGACTCCACCTTCTGCCGAATTTGTCCACCATTAGCTGAGCTACCGTCTTCTTTCTTTTTTATCTGTTTCTCGCGCGCTTCTTCCCCTCAGTGCACACACCTGCACGCCCCTTGGGTTCCTTTCTTGGCACCGATGCAGACCAACTCACCTCACCGCTGGCACATTTCTTTCTCCGCAGGGTCCTCTACGCCGGTGCGCTCACCCCCTTCGCAGTTCTTTGTTTGCCTGATATAATTCCTCACATTGCCCAACGAGGAGGACACGAAAGACCAATGCGATGCGCTATCGCTCCCGTAGTAGTGGGGGCCTGCACTGGAGCACACTACTTTGGCGCTCCCTTTCTCAGAGAGACGCAAGACATCTTGTTCACCGCCGTCTCCTGTTGTATTTCCTTTTCTTTGGCTTCTACCTAATGCTCCCGGATACACCCCAGT